>NC_057813.1:126403449-126404679 GCF_018294505.1 Triticum aestivum | reverse complement strand
ATGTATGTGTTGTTCCTACCTTGCTATGCCTGCTATGCTTAGAGTTGTGTCAGGTCTGGTTCATCTGGGTGATGGGCTAGAGTGAAATGATTATGTCGGTAATGAGAGTGGTGTGGTGAACACGATTTGGTAAAGGTATCGATGAGAGGCCATGTAGGAGTACATGGTGGGTTGTTTCATTGAAGCCGACCTTAAGCACTGAGCTCTGTATGTGTGATTTAAGATACAGCTACTACCATGCATTGGGCCCTGAAATATGACCCCGCTCGACTTCTTATTCACCCTAGCTCTCTGTCCAGGAGTTGCAAGTAGTTTCTGGTGTTTGTAGCCTACTGGAGGCCGTGGACAGCGCTGACCGTAGGGGTGGGCTGTGATGCGGTAGGTACGTGGCACGGTGTACCGAATACCCGTTAGGTATCTCGGGAACCCTGTTCACATCGTTCGGGGCCGTATGGGAAACCTCGGCCGGACTCCCTGCGGATGGAACCTGAATAGGCGATAAACCTGGACTAGACGCTTAAGTGTTTAGGTAGGTCGTGGTCTACACCCACGTCGGCTTTCGCTTGAAGTCTGCCGAGCACATGTCGTGTGCAGACGCTAAGTGGTGGAAACATGTATGAAGAGGTACACCCCTGCAGGGTTAACATGATCTATTCGAATAGCCGCGTCCGCGGTAAAGGACTACTTGGTTGCCTATACAGTTCATAGACAAGTAAATGGATACTACTAAAAGCCTCAAGATAAGTGTGAGTGCCGAGGATGGCTCTTCCGTAGGAAGACGGAGGTGGATCCTCGGTAGTGTATTGAAGTGGTGAGTAGTGGACTCGTGTGCGCAAAACTATTTCAAGTTGGAGTATCGTAGGATAGTCTAGCCAAGAGTCAAAGCTGGCTTGCTGCAATAACTCCACCAACCCTTCTTGATACTATGCATGTATGTAGGATCTGATGTAAGTCTTGCTGAGTACCTTTGTACTCATGTTGCTATACTCTACATTTTACAGAAGACGCTGCAACCCCTTCTGATGGGTTCTATGTAGACGTTGACATCAACGAGTAGGCTAAAGACCCAGGTGGTGACCCTGAGCTTGTGAAGGACCATAGTATAGCTAGGCTTTCCAAGCCTCTTTTATTTTACTAGTTGTCTGTACTCAGACAAGTTACTTCCGCTGCTGGCTTGTATGATTGTATGACTTGTATGTTGGGTCGTGAGACCCGTACCTTTGTGTGTAT
>NC_057813.1:126356041-126403439 GCF_018294505.1 Triticum aestivum | reverse complement strand
GTGGATCGGCCTCCCTCTCTCCCCCGAACCCCCCAGACATCCCCTCTCCTCTCCAGCTCCTTCCCCTCGCACGCCCCAGCCATGGCCGACGCCATCGCCGCCACCCCCTCGCCGTAGCCACGCCCTCCGACCACCCCACGCCGTCTCACCGTGTCCAGAAGCTCCGCCGCTGTCCACTTCATCGAGCAGCCGAGCCCCGAGCGCTCGCAACGCCCGAGACCACCGCACCGACCTCGCCCGAGCTCACCGTCGCCGGAGATCCCCTTCAACGCCGTCGTCGCTCCGGTCCATCTCCGGCCGCACCAAGGACTCCGTCGTACTCACTGTGAGCTTAGCCATCTTCCCCTCCCTTCCGTTCTTGCTCCCGAGCCGTGTAGCAACCTCCCGGAGCTCAACCGCACCCACCGCCGTGGACCTCGTCGCCGACGTGCTCCCGGTCATCCTCCGGTCACAAGATGGTGTCCATCTTGCTCATCGCGTTCCACAGCACCTAGCTAGCCACTCCACGAGCCTCACCGAACCCTCTAGCACCAAGTTCACCTCCGACCGAACCTTGGTGGCCGCCAAAGTCGTCGCCGGCGTCGACTCCGGCCACCCCGACCCCAACGGGCTCCGCCAAGAGCTGCGGGTTGTCCTCAGCTCCACTCCGGTGGCCTCCGCGGTCCATTTGGTGGCCGAAACGACCAAAACCACTCTCGCCGCCGCGCTGATGGTCGCCGCCGGCCAGAACTCCGGCGAGCTGACGTGGCCTAGTTAATTAGCCACTAACCCCCCCACCTACTGACGCTGACAAGTGGGCCCCAGGGCCTAGTCAAAGCTAACCAGCCCGGGTCAACGCGGGATTAGCCCTGTGTCACTGACGTGTGGACCCCAGACGTCAGGTTTGACCCGAGCCAGCCCTGTTGACCTGCTGATGCCACTGTGACGTCAGGCTGACGCAGTAATTGAATTTCTGGATTTAAATTAAATCAGGAAATTCCAGATTATTATTTAAACTTCAAAAATTCATAACTTTTATTCTGTAACTCCAAATTGGACAAATTGTATATGAAAAATGATCAGAAAAATCCAATCTATCCATCTGTACTATTTTCATGCATGATCAAACAAGTTAAATTGATGTTTTAATCAGAACAAGAAAAGGCACTTTAAAAGGGCATAATTGAATTTGGAATTTGAATCTTTGATTCAAATTTGTTCAAACCCTTCGGGTTTTAGTTGCATTAGCCCAACACACTCATATTGCCATGTTCATGCATGCATCATATTGTTGCATATTGTTTGGTGATGCCTGTGTATCGTTATCCTTTGCGACAGGATCTGTCCCCGAGGAATACCGTGATTACCCTAACGAAGAACCGTATCCGTGCATCGAACCATCAGGCAAGCAACCAACCATTTGATCATATCGATACAATCCCATGTTCTCGCTCCTGCTCTCTTTTACTGCATTAAGACAACGCGATTCAAACTGCTGTGTGCTACGGTAGTTGAACCCATTTCCTCTGCATGACCTGTCATTGCCACAGTAACTAGATGAAACCCACTAGCATGTGTAGGAGTTGATTGAGCCATATGTATGTGTTGTTCCTACCTTGCTATGCCTGCTATGCTTAGAGTTGTGTCAGGTCTGGTTCATCTGGGTGATGGGCTAGAGTGAAATGATTATGTCGGTAATGAGAGTGGTGTGGTGAACACGATTTGGTAAAGGTATCGATGAGAGGCCATGTAGGAGTACATGGTGGGTTGTTTCATTGAAGCCGACCTTAAGCACTGAGCTCTGTATGTGTGATTTAAGATACAGCTACTACCATGCATTGGGCCCTGAAATATGACCCCGCTCGACTTCTTATTCACCCTAGCTCTCTGTCCAGGAGTTGCAAGTAGTTTCTGGTGTTTGTAGCCTACTGGAGGCCGTGGACAGCGCTGACCGTAGGGGTGGGCTGTGATGCGGTAGGTACGTGGCACGGTGTACCGAATACCCGTTAGGTATCTCGGGAACCCTGTTCACATCGTTCGGGGCCGTATGGGAAACCTCGGCCGGACTCCCTACGGATGGAACCTGAATAGGCGATAAACCTGGACTAGAGGCTTAAGTGTTTAGGTAGGTCGTGGTCTACACCCACGTCGGCTTTCGCTTGAAGTCTGCCGAGCACATGTCGTGTGCAGACGCTAAGTGGTGGAAACATGTATGAGGAAGTACACCCCTGCAGGGTTAACATGATCTATTCGAATAGCCGCGTCCGCGGTAAAGGACTACTTGGTTGCCTATACAGTTCATAGACAAGTAAATGGAAACTACTAAAAGCCTCAAGACAAGTGTGAGTGCCGAGGATGGCTCTTCCGTAGGAAGACGGAGGTGGATCCTCGGTAGTGTATTGAAGTGGTGAGTAGTGGACTCGTGTGCGCAAAACTATTTCAAGTTGGAGTATCGTAGGATAGTCTAGCCAAGAGTCAAAGCTGGCTTGCTGCAATAACTCCACCAACCCTTCTTGATACTATGCATGTATGTAGGATCTGATGTAAGTCTTGCTGAGTACCTTTGTACTCATGTTGCTATACTCTACATTTTACAGAAGACGCTGCAACCCCTTCTGATGGGTTCTATGTAGACGTTGACATCAACGAGTAGGCTAAAGACCCAGGTGGTGACCCTGAGCTTGTGAAGGACCATAGTATAGCTAGGCTTTCCAAGCCTCTTTTATTTTACTAGTTGTCTGTACTCAGACAAGTTACTTCCGCTGCTGGCTTGTATGATTGTATGACTTGTATGTTGGGTCGTGAGACCCGTACCTTTGTGTGTATGTTATGTATGGCTCCCTGAGCCTTAAATAAAGTACTTGTGTCATAGAGTCATGTTGTGATGCTTCGTTGTATTTGCACATATCGAGCATATTGTGTGTATGATTGAAATGCTTGGTATGTGTGGGATCTGACCATCTAGTTGTTTATCTTTAGTAGCCTCTCTTACCGGGAAATGTCTCCTAGTGTTACCGCTGAGCCATGGTAGCTTGCTACTGCTCTGGAGCACTTAGGCTGGCCGGCATGTGTCCTTCTTCGCTCCTGTGTCTGTCCCTTTGGGGAAATGTCACGCTTTGAGTACCGGAGTCCTGTTAGCCCGCTACAGCCCGGTTTACCGGAGTCCTGCTAGCCCAGTGCTACAGCCCGGACCCACTTGCTGATGACCGACATGTTCGAAGCTGGGTCATGGATGCCTGTCCCTGTAAGTCTGTGCCACTTTGGGTTTACGACTAGTCATGTCAGCCCGGGCTCTTTATCATATGGATGCTAGCGACACTATCATATACGTGAGCCAAAAGGCGCAAACGGTCCCGGGAAAAAGGTAAGACGACACCCGTGGGGATACCGTGCGTGAGGTCGCAAAGTGATATGAGGTGTTACCAGCTAGATCGATGTGACATCGAGTCGGGGTCCTGACAACGGCGGTGCTCGAGAATGTGGGCGGGGGTGCTACGGCACGGAAACGAGCAAAACGAAGGAGGGGAAACGGAGTGGAGCTCACAGCGAGTTCGTCGGCGGTCTCGTTGGGCTCGGGGACGGTTGTGGACGACATATCGGCGACAGAGATCGGCGGTGCCCGAGGTTGAAGATGATGTTGATGGCGGCGATACGGCGCATCCCCGGTTGCTTGGCTCGTCGAGGAGGCGTAGAAGGCGAAGGTGGGGCTCTCGGGCACGTCAGAGGGGTGAGGGGAAGGCGGTGGCCGCGGCAGCAGCAAGCGGCGGCGACGGGCTCCGCTCGGTGAGGAGAACAGAGGAGGGGGGGGAGTGTTCCGGGGAGAGGATGGGGACGCGGGAGAGTGAGGAAGAGAGGCAGGGAGGTGCGTGGCGTCTCCGGGCGTCGAGGAGGAAGCAGGAGGTGGCCAGGGGGAAGCAGGAGGTGGCCGAGGCCTCTCGGGCGCGCGCCACGCCTCGCCTCTGTTCGTCCTCCTGGCAGAGGAGGAAGATGACAAGGGGGAGGAGGTGGGCTGGGCCGGCCAGATGGAGCTGGGCGAGGTAAGTGGCGCCAGGTAAGTGGCCCAGGTGGCCTTCTCTCCCTCTCTCTATTTTTCCTATTTTTGTTCTGTTTTATTTAATTGGCACTGAATTTTAATTCAAACAGAATTTGAAAACAGTGCCAAAACTCCCCTGGATATTTTTAAGTCACTTAATGGACTTCTCCACACATAACAAAAATATCTCAGGTCATTTAAAAATATATTCATTATATATTATGAATATAACTCCAAATTCAAATAAAATATTGATTTAAAATCAGAGCCCAATAATTCCTTAGAAATGTCCCACAATTTTGGTTTGATTTATAACTCTTGCCAAAATTGTCAGAGCTATTTCTAGGGCATTTTGGATTTACTGATTGCAATTTTAGGGTTTCTTGCCCTACTTTAATTTAGGGTTTTGAGGCTTCTGACTTCCTCAGTTCAAGTTTTAAAAATTTAAACATGATGCACAGATGGAAGCAAGCACAGGACAGGTCAGAGCTAGGGATGTGACAACTCACCCCCACTAAACAAGAATCTCGTCTCGAGATTCAAGCGTAGGGTAAGGTGAAGGGTAACGCAGACTAGTATAATCTTCACGATCCAGGGTGCACTTCAGTTGAATGTTTATTCATTCACCATCATTGCCTTGAAGTCTTGCCTTGAAAAATCCTGTCAACATGACATGGAGGGAAGAAGGAGACTCTAGAAGGGTCGATCTTCTCGAAGATCGAACAACTCACGGAATGAGACATAAGACCATCTCTCGGGTTGAGACACGAGATACACATCAAGAGGGGTGGAAAGAAACGGATGACGAAGGTTCACTAGGTGGACAACAATTCCACACTTAAGAAGGTGGTAATCGATTGTCAATGTAGCGAGGATTTTAGTTGCCATGATAGCACAACGGGGCACCTTAGGGATGGTGACTCGTAGATATACCCCCTTAAGTGGCAAAAAGAATTACTTTTGATTCAAAGATCATTGAAACTCTTTATACCAATTTAAGGCAATTCTCGACCAATCGTTTGGAGGGGGTCGGTAGAATGGCATACTCGGACTTGGATGATGTGGATTACCTTGTTGAAGACAACGTAATGGATGAATTTGCTTATCACCGGAAATGGAAGAGACCCATGGTAGAATGGCACATTGGCGGTGCAAGCTGGGAACAAAATGCAAATGCTGGGAATGATTCTGGTAACTGGGGAAGAACCCAACAATAGAGAGTGAATTCACTGTTTGAGAAGGTCACAGCATTGCCGAGGGAACTGAGAGCATCCCAATTAGAGCCGATGATAACACGTAGCGCTTGTGCGTGCTCTCAAGAACTTGAGCATTTCCACAATCGTCAAGGTTTTATCAACAACCGCGTCAAGGGTGCTGACAACACAACTTGCTACCATGATGAATGATGATGGATGATGCAGATGCAAAGGAAGATAACACTTTCTCAGATTTCACCCTAGCAATGCCAAGGAAAGAAAATCTGGATGATCGACCGAGAGACATTTAGCACTCCGCTTCTAATGTTCTCCTTGATGTGCTAGTGTATCCCATTCATAGATATGGTTTGATAACTAGAACATCAAGTAAGAGGTCGGACTTCGGGAGCAATAGAATCCATAAGGAACAGTTACGGAGGTAAATTCTATGAAATCCTTATGGGGAGGTGGCCAACTTCTCCAATCAAGATACTACAATATTAGGTCTCCCGGCGGGGTGTGTTGGCCACGACATCCACTTTACCGGTTATCGAGGGACCAATATTATAGTTCTTGGGAAATATTCCAACCATCATATCTGCCTGAGACTCAGATCTGGTTGGTGTCAGGATATTCCAGACTCATCGAGTCTAGGAAGAAAAATGAAAGTTTGCAACACAAATCGACGAGATGACGTTGCGAGATTCTCAGAAAATGAACTACGATAGCAAGCTCCAAAACATGAGCTGGTTCTGCTACAAACATGTGAACACGTTGTTCCAGACAAGCATGCCCACATGGTAGTCTTACAATAAAACACTACCGAGTTCTGGTTGGGAGCCATCATCGAGGATATCGAAGTCTTTACGCAAGTCCATGGATTAGATCCCAAGCATAGACTTCTTTTCCTTGAACAAGTCAATCAGTGGCTTGGTGTGCTAGGATATACATATGGAATGAAGATGATCAGTCTAACAGACCACAGAATTCTTCGCACGTGCATGACCGACTTGGGATGATTCCAAAGGAGCAAAAACAAACTTTCTCGAATTCACGACGGCAACTTACATCAAAATGCACGTGAATCAAAGGAAGTCACTCCTTTCATCAAACAAGTACTTCATGAGCTAGCATGAAGAAAATGCTTTCAAAAGTTTCCAACACTAACTTAATGTTCAACAACATCATGGAGGAGATAAGGATGTTGTCAATGGACTCAACAACGACTCATCAGAATTTCCATATCACTGGACTTCCACCATCGTGTGAACACGGTGATAGCATTGGTCAGACCCAAAAGATATAATGGTGTATGCTCGAGGGATCAACCACGAGTAAGACAACATTACGAACATCGTTGGTTCTGACTTGATTTGACGATAGCCCACACTCAAATCAAAGGATTGATAAGACAATAGGTCCAGCAACTGATCACAGGGACCAATCGATGAAGATATCATCTTTCTTCAACACACACTACACAAGAATATTCCTTTGGAACGAACTAAGTCAGGCAAGCTTTTATCTTCCAACCCTCCAAGTTGTCGTTTAGCTTAACCAACTAGCTCAGGGATATCTAACACCGATTCTTGGAGAGAAGGTGGTTCACAAGAAACCAACTTGATCACGAGCTCAACATAGCGGTCAGGTGACAACCTGGTAATACTTCCGAGAAGATCTTCGGAAATCACGAACCACCGATATGTTACTAAGCTCGAGAACAATCTCGCTTTTGAGGGCAAGACGATATGATCAAATGGGTGAGGACTTGACAAGGTCCTAACTCATCAATCGAAAGGTGCACCAAAATAAGGACTAGGTAGCACGATCAGTCTTAGAAGGATGATTCAAAAATCAATACGCTAAGAATGAGGTTATCGTCCATTTAACTACCAAGCAACAGAGTTGCTAGCAGTATTGATTTCACACACCACGATTCACTTGTCGGCATTCCGGTTACGATAACACAGGAACCGAGGAATGAACAATGATGGCGAGAAGTATCACTGTGTCAAGAGTTCATAGGATGGTGTGCAATTCCCATGACATTCTTGATATAAAGATGGTAATACTCCAAGGTAGAACAGAGCAAAAGCTGGATTGGCATTTTGATCTACGGAGCATGACTACCTTGACCCAATCCTAGACATGGATGAGGTACTGGAGTTCATTTCTCCTAGTCATTCTGTAATAGAATGGCTTGATGGACCATAAGAGTAATAGGTATCGATGAACGATTGCACGCATACTCTTGACTATCAATTGATAGACGAAGTCAGTAGACAGCTAAAGAGGGACAACTCAAAGGAACATATAACTTTCTGAGTTGTGGATGCATAGATTAGTATGCCGAACCAAGTTCAACAAGTTTCTTCCGAATAACCCATGCAGAAAAGTAGAACTGGCAGGGTCACAATATATAATGGAGAACTCATCGAGAGCACTCTTGTTGTCATCTTTTGGTTCAGAAGAACTTCTGCCAAGAATGGTTCATGGTAATTGGAAGAAGGATGTACCACGAACCTCGAGAACTATCGCAAAGTTACTAATATCCTAAGGAACTAGCAACACTATCAACATGAAGTAAGTAGAGTGAAACTCGGTTCAAGAACCCAGGAACAGAATACCTACTACTAAGTAGCATCACGGAATGCTTTCGAGAATAAAGGCCAGAATCTCACACTGGGAACACAAAACGTTGCTAGATTACTAGGTGACTCCCTAAATACCTAGGGTCATAATAGTAACTCCAACATAAAAGTCAAGGCAATAGAATACCTCAACTCAACAATTAGTGTGATTAATCTGGCCCATGGGCACATTGAAACGGGAAGAAAGGATTTGCAATTGCATCAGACTACTTAGAAACCTGGGATGACTCGGACAGCATAACGGCTGTAAATGCTCAGAAAGATTTGAGACATTCACAAAAATGGTGGCATAACCACTCAGAAGCACAATATCACGGTTTCGAGATCAACAATTAACATACGGAAGCAGTAAAAACTGAACAGAGGCTTAATCCAACAATCTTATAAGTCTACGGATTAGTAACACGTGATCCTGATAGAAAGAAGAGATAGCCTAGTTCTTAATCCCCGTATAAGAGAAGAC
Source organism: Triticum aestivum (assembly GCF_018294505.1). Lineage (NCBI taxonomy): Eukaryota > Viridiplantae > Streptophyta > Magnoliopsida > Poales > Poaceae > Triticum > Triticum aestivum. The sequence continues at coordinate 126,395,117 of NC_057813.1, read as the reverse complement.
GATGACTCAGATCAGAAGGCATAAGGTGTAAGGAGTAAAAAGAGCCTTACGTTCCATCCCACAATCAATTCCCTTATATAACTAAAGAATTTCTAGACTCAACTTCGACCAGTTTGGCTTGGTAATCCTACAGGCAGTCAAGCTCTGATACCAACGCTGTCAGGACCCCGATTCAATGCCAGATCGATCTAGCATGTAACACCTCATATCGCCTTGCGGCCTCACGCACGGTATTCCCACGGGTGTCGCCTTACCTTTGCCCGGGACCGTTTGCGCCTTTTGGCACACGTATATGACAGTGTCGCTAGCATCCATATGATAAGGAGCCCGGGCTGACATGGCTAGTCGTAAACCCAAAGTGGCACAGACTTACAGGGACAGGCATCCATGACCCAGCATCGAACGTGTCGGTCATCAGCGAGTGAATCCAGGCTGTAGCACTGGGCTAGCAGGACTCCGGTGAACCGGGCTGTAGCGGGCTAACAGGACTCCAGTATTCATCGCGTGACATTTCCCCAAAGGGACAGACACAGGAACGAAGAAGGACACATGCCGGCCAGCCTAAGTGTTCCGGAGCAGTAGCAAGCTACCATGGCTCAGTGAAACACTAGGAGACATTTCCCCGTAAGAGAGGCTACTAAAGATAAACAACTAGATGGTTAGATCCCACACATACCAAGCATTTCAATAACATACACACAATATGCTCGATATGTGCAAATACAACATGGCATCACAACATGACTCTACGACTCAAGTAATTTATTCAATAGGCTCCGAGGAGCGAGATATTACAAACATGGGTCTCATGACCCAACAATCAGAGCATACAAATCAAAGCACAAGCGGAAGCTATCATGTCTGGGTACAGACATCTATAACTGAAAAAGGCTGAGAAGCCTGACTATCTACCAGATCCTGCCGGGGCACAAGATCGTAGCTGAGGTAACAAGCTAAACGTCGAAGTCCACGCGGTACTACTAGCGAGACCGAAATCTCTCTGCAAAACATAAAATAGGCAAACGTGAGTACAAATGTACCCAGCAAGACTTACATCAGAACTAACTACATATGCATCATTATCAACAAAGGGGATGGTGGGGTTTAACTGCAGCAAGCCAGCTTTGACTCGGTGGCTATCCTAACCTACGACTGCAAGTAACTCCTTTTGAGGTGGCGCACACGAGTCCACATATTCACCATATCAATACACCACTATGGATCCGCTCCCGTCTCCCTACGAGAACGCCATCCATAGCACTCACGCTTATCTTGCGTATTTTAGAGTATCCACTTTCACTTGTCTATGAACTGATATAAGCAACCCAGAAGTCCTTTTCCGCGGACACGGCTATTCGAATAGATGATGTTAACCCTGCAGGGGTGTACTTCTTCATACATGTTTCCACCACTTAGCGTCTGCACACGACATGTGCTCGGCAGACTTCAAGCGAAAGCTGACGTGGGTGTAGACCACGACCTACCTAAACACTCAAGTCTCTAGTCCAGGTTTATCGCCTATTCGGGTTCCATCCATGAGGAGATCCGGCTGGAGTTTCGCTCACAACCCCAAACGATGTGAACAGGGTTCCGTGACACCAAACGGGCGCCCGGTATACCCAGCCACGTGCCTACCGCATCACAGCCCACCCCTACGGTCAGCGCTGTCCACGGCCTCCAGCATATTACAAACACCAGAAACTACTTGCAACTCCTGGACAGAGGACAAGGGTGAATAAGAAGTCGAGCGGGGTCATATTTCAGGGCCCAATGCATGGTAGTAGCTGAATCATGGATCACAAACACAGAACTCAGTTCCTAAGGACGGCTTCAATGAGACAACCCACCATGTACTCCTACATGGCCTCTCACCGACACCTTTTACCAAATCGTGTTCACACACTTAGCTCACACATAGTAGGACATGTTCACACACCTCTGGTTCATCCCCGATGAATCAGACCTAACTCAACTCTAAGCAGTAGCAGGCATGACAAACAAACATGAATGAGTAGGCACAACAGGGCTCAAACAACTCCTACTCATGCTAGTGGGTTTTATCTATTTACTGTGGCAATGACAGGTCATGCAAAGGATAAAGGGGTTCAGCTACCGCAGCAAGTAACAGATGAATCGGTGTTGTCCTAATGCAGTAAAAGAGAGCAGGAGCGAGAGAGTAGGATTGTATCGGAATGAACAAGGGGGTTTTGCTTGCCTGGCACTTCTGAAGATAACACTGAGTCTTGATCAGTGTCAACGATCACATCATCGGTATCACGTCTATCGAGAGGGGACAAATACCGGCAACACAGAAGGGAACACAATCAATGCAATGCACAATATGATGCATGATCATGACATGGCAAAATGAATGTGTTTTGAGCTAATGCAACTAGCAACAGATTAAATGAAGTTGGTTTGAATACAAGATTCAAATTCAAACTCCATATGTGATTATTTAAATGCCCTTTATATGATTTGTGCTAAACAGCATCTATAAGTTGTTCTAACATGCATGAAAATGGTACAGATGGATTCCTTGATTTTTTCTGATAATTTTTCATATATAATTTATTTAATTTGGAGTTACGGTTGAATTTCTATGATTTATTGAAGTTTTAGCTATTTTCTGGAATTTCCTGAATATTTTTAAATCCAGAAAATACTTATTGCGTCAGCCCCACGTCACTGTGACGTCAGCAGGGTCAACTGGGCGCCCCAGGTCAAACCTGACGTGTGGGGGCCACACGTCAGTGACACAGGAGCTAATCCCGATCAAACCCAGCGCTGACTGGGGTTTGACCAGAGGTGGGGACCACTGTCAGTGGCTGTGGGGGTGTTTAGCACGGTCATTTGTGCTAACTAAATCAGCGCCACGTCACCCTCGCCGGAGTTACGCCGGCGGCGACCAAAACGACGGCGGAGCGTTTCGGAAAAACGCTACGGGGCTCCATTTTGAGCGCGGTTTGTTGCTACGGCTTGCTGGCGTTCTTGCGCATCTAGTGGTAGTAGCGACAGCAGCTGGGACGGCCTGAGTCGACAGCGACGAGCACTTCCGCGGCGGCCGGAGTTCGGGCACCTGCGGGTTTGGCGTTGTGGTGCTCGGGAGGGGAAGCTGGTGGTCCAGACGGCATCCGCGGGCCACCAGAAGCGCGCTGGTGCCACGGGTTCGAGCAGAGGGGCTCAGGTCAGGAGAGCTACGCGGCCATGGCGGACGGCGGTGCTCGGGAATGTGGGCGGGGGTGCTACGGCACGGAAACGAGCAAAACGAAGGAGGGGAAACAGAGTGGAGCTCACAGCGAGTTCGTCGGCGGTCCCGTTGGGCTCGGGGACGGTTGTGGACGACATATTGGCGACGGAGATCGGCGGTGCCCGAGGTTGAAGATGATGTCGATGGCGGCGATACGGCGTGTCCCCGGTTGCTTGGCTCGTCGAGGAGGCGTAGAAGGCGAAGGTGGGGCTCTCGGGCACATCAGAGGGGTGAGGGGAAGGCGGTGGCCGCGGCAGCAGCAAGCGGCGGCGACGGGCTCCGCTCGGTGAGGAGAACAGAGGAGGGGGGGAGTGTTCCGGGGAGAGGATGGGGACGCGGGAGAGTGACGAAGAGAGGCAGGGAGGTGCGTGGCGTCTCCGGGCGTCGAGAAGGAAGCAGGAGGTGGCCAGGGGGAAGCAGGAGGTGGCCGAGGCCTCTCGGGCGCGCGCCACACCTCGCCTCTGTTCGTCCTCCTGGCAGAGGAGGAAGATGACAAGGGGGAGGAGGTGGGCTGGGCCGGCCAGATGGAGCTGGGCCAGGTAAGTGGCGCCAGGTAAGTGGCCCAGGTGGCCTTCTCTCCCTCTCTCTGTTTTTCCTATTTTTGTTCTGTTTTATTTAATTGGCACTGAATTTTAATTCAAACAGAATTTGAAAACAGTGCCAAAACTCCCCTAGATATTTTTAAGTCACTTAATGGACTTCTCCACACATAACAAAAATATCTCAGGTCATTTAAAAATATATTCATTATATATTATGAATATAACTCCAAATTCAAATAAAATATTGATTTAAAATCAGAGCCCAATAATTCCTTAGAAATGTCCCACAATTTTGGTTTGATTTATAACTCTTGCCAAAATTGTCAGAGCTATTTCTAGGGCATTTTGGATTTACTGATTGCAATTTTAGGGTTTCTTGCCCTACTTTAATTTAGGGTTTTGAGGCTTCTGACTTCCTCAGTTCAAGTTTTAAAAATTTAAACATGATGCACAGATGGAAGCAAGCACAGGACATGTCAGAGCTAGGGATGTGACAATTACGGAACGAGTAAAGAGACTTGCCAGCAACGAGATTGAACGAGGTATTGGGATACCGACGATCGAATATCGGGCAAGTAACATACCGGTGGACAAAGGGAATTGTATACGGGATTGATTGAATCCCCAACATCGTGGTTCATCCAATGAGATCATCGTGGAACATGTGGGAGCCAACATGGGTATCCAGACCCCGTTGTTAGTTATTGGCCGGAGAGATGTCTCCGTCATGTCTGCATGATTCCCGAACCCGTAGGGTCTACACACTTAAGGTTTGGTGATGCTAGAGTTGTTATGGGAAATAGTATGTGGTTACCGAATGTTGTTCGAAGTCGTAGATGAGATCCCGGATGTCACAAGGAGTTCCGAAATGGTTTGGAGATGAAGATTTATATATGGGAAGTCCTTATTCGGTCGTCGGAAGTGTTTGAGGGTTTACCGGTATTGTACTGGGACCACCAAAGGGGTTCCGGGAGTCCACTGGGAGGGTCCACCTGCCCTGAAGGGCCCTATGGGCTGAATATGGAGGGGAACCAGCACCTAGGTGGGTTGGGCGCCAACTCCACCCTAGGGCCCATGCGCCTAGGGTTGGGGGAAACCCTATGGGGGGCGCCCCCCACCTAGCTTGGGGGGCAAGCCTCCCCCTTGGCCACCCCCCTCTAGATGCATCTAGAGGTGGCCGACCCCCTCTCCCTTGCCCCTATAAATAGTGGGGGGGGGGGCTTTCGCACCCCTTCCCCTGGAGCAGCCCCTCCCTCCCGCTCTCTCGTTGCTAGCATCTCCTAGATTGATCTTGGTGAAACGTAGGAATTTTTTTGAATTCTTACTACGTTCCCGAACAGCCCGGGTCAAGGTAGAGAAGAGTCTGTCCGTCGAGGAATCGGCGGTGGAGTACCAACGCGAGCTCTAGCGCAGCCACTACTACGAGTACTACAACCTTGAGGGTGGCGCCAAGGACGAGGATGAGGACACGGTCGACTTCAGCAGGGGGGATGCTGAGTCCACCAACGGCGGCATGTCGCCAGGACAAGTCATCGACATCTCATCTCACACCGGCGATGCATAGGCCGGCGCGGCGACGGGTTTGTTAAAATTATTCATACTTAGGCTTTGGTTTTAATGCTGGTCTTTTGTTAGAGCAATGTTTAGGTGAACTGTCTCTATTTAATTACTAAAATTGCTCGACTCAGTAACTCTGGTTTGTGTGTTGTACGCTCTTTTGCGTGCCCAAATTAGCAAGCAATGTTAAATTATGCAATGACGTACGTGGGGAAATTTCCAACAAAATTTCAATTGTCAAACTCATCCCATGCGCATTAAACAGAAGAATCATTCGCGATGCACACTATTGTTCAAACTGGTGTCCGACGGCACCGCGCACAAAGTTTTCCTCCACATTTAGAAATTTTTGGCCTACCACCGAAATATCTACCCTCCCCCATCCCCTTTTCTCCCCGACCACAAGTCACATTTCCCCTGTTTCCCCCTTCCTTCCTTCCTAAGCTATAGTCGCTTCCTAGCTTGCTTACTTGCTCTTGCCGTCTCGCATCCTACCGCCGGGGTCGCCATGGTCATCTTCAAAGACCTTTCCAGTGGTTCCTCCTCCAACGACGACTCCACCACCCCGGGTATGCCTCTCTTCTTTCTCTCGAGCTATGACTTTGAATGAAGGATTTTTACCCGGCAGTTGATTTGAGTCATTTCTTCCTCTTGTAGTTCGACCTTCAGTTGCAATGAATGGAGCGGGGTGGCTGAAGATTTGTCTGCTCATTGTCACCATCAATCTCTATGCATGAAGCTAGTTGCGTTTGAATCTATGGACAGTGGGAGGAAGTTTCTGGCATGTGCAGAGAAGGTTAGATCCTCTTTCGTTGTTACAAATCATTTGTTAGATGTGATTCAGACACTGTCATGGTCCCAACCCATTCATACCACACCTTCAACCAAGCGCATCCTAACACAGTGTCACAGTTTGTACCTAGTATCTAAAAATGTTGCCATCTCATTAGCGGTGTTGTCGTGGAATTGTCACGGCAGATGTCCTCTTGCAAGGACTTAATCTTGGAGCCATCGCAACTAAGAAGCTTAAAGGGGTTAATTCGGGACAAGGGACACGAGAGATTATACTAGTTCGGCCCCTTATGGTGAAGGTAAGGCCTACGTCTAGTTGGGCTGGTATTGCTTGATGTTTCGATGAGAAGGGAGCGAGATACGCTATGCCCGATTCTCGAGGAGTTGTTTCTTGCCCTAAACCGCCAGCGGGTCGTCCCCTTATATACACGGGTGGACGCCCTGCGGCCTACAGAGTCCCGGCCGGCTCATAGACAGTGTCTGGCTCGGTGACTAGTTAATTCTACCTTATGTTACAAGTCATGTCATCATGGCGGTTTACCACTATGGGCCTTAAGCCGCCTGTGGGCCTTAGACCCTTTATTGAACTGACATCTTCATGCTTGGTCTTGGGCTTCTTTCTGATGAGTCTTCTTTGCGTAACCCGGCCCCTCCTGGGCGCTTACACAAATAGTTATATCCCCAACATTAGGCCCCAGATTGATTTGAACCGGTTCATGTCAATCTTAAAATACCTTAAAAAATAAACCTTCAGCCTTCTGCGTGTGCAAAGGTTTTTTAACCCGCCATGACATCACCTTCTGGATCCGCGTTAACCCGCCGTGACGTCATCTTTACTTAAATTCATATTTTACTCCGCCATATCTTCCAACAGATCTTTGCTTTTACTGACTGTTTTGAAAACCGAGGCGTCAGGGCTGCTGGATAATGATGTTTGGTCAACCTTGCTTGCTTCCGGCAATTTAAGAAAATTTAACTGCCTTTGATACTTGTGGCGGCTTAAATACCACTGAATAATTACCCATATATCATTAGGCCCCTTCTTAAGCCGTTGTTTCGAATAATTTCACGATGTCCTCCTCCGGGTTACATGCTGAACCAGAAATTTTTCTTTTGTCATAGGTTTCAATTTGCCTAATGGCACCCAAGGCTTCCAAACCTCCGGTGACCTGTAACTGGGTCAAGTACGTCGTTACAGAAAGCACTTTGTCCAATTTTGTGAAATCCGGCCATCTGCCCAAGAAGGAGGTCATGTCTTATCGTGCTCCTAACCCGTCAGAGGAGAAGCCTCAACCCAAGGAGGGGGAGGTGATCGTGTTTACTGATCACATGAACCGGGGCTTCGCTCCACCCAGTTCAAAATTCTTCAAGGATGTTTTGCATTTCTTTGATCTCAGGCCTCAAGACATCGGGCCCAATTCCATGTCAAATATTTGCAACTTCCAAGTCTTCTGCGAGGTGTACCTTGGAGAAGAACCCAACTTACTTTTATTCAGAGAATTGTTTTACTTAAACTAGCAGAACGAACGCGCCAACGGGCCCAGTCTGGAACTTGGTGGCATCTCGATTCAGCGGCGGAGAGACTGCCTTTTTCCTTATGCTGAACTGCCGAGTCATCCAAAAGATTGGAATCAGACGTGGTTCTACTACCAGGACACTTCTCCGGCTGAGGAAAATCCTCTGCCCGACTTCCGCGCCTTGCGCCTTGAATCCAACCACCCGCTGCCGGATAAACTGACTGCTGTTGAACGTCTGCCACTCGCTCCCACCATTAGTAAAATCAAAGCTCTTTTTGGAAATGGCTTAAATGGCATTGACCTGGTCCGAGTCTGGGTCACTTGGCGAGTGATTCCGTTAAGCCGCCGCCCCGGCTTAATGTGCACTTACTCAGGCGAGAAGAATGACCCACAGCGTCATAGTCCCGACGACTTACCAGATGATGTGGTGGAGGCTACAACCCAGTCGTTGTTGAAAGAGGGCATAGTGACTAGTAATGCCTTTGGCTTACTTCCTTTCTGCAAGAAGAACCTGGCCCCCGCAGTGAGTCATCAACCTCAATGAATACTCTTTACTATATTACACCTTGCTTTTAATCATAACCCCTTATCATTTTTCACAGGCCGATGATAACTTATAGAAGGTCAAGTATAACCATGAGGCGGCCAAACAAGCCAGAGTGGCAAAAAGAGCCGAAAGGAAAGCTGCCAAGACTGGGACTTTGAAGAAGAGGAAACCAATCACTTCAGATATGTTTAAACTTGACGATACTGATGATGATGAAGAAGAGGTAACTTCTAACTCCCTTGACTCTTTTTCATCACCTTACTGACATTAAATCTTTCCAGGAAGACACAGGGAACAGCCAAGCCGTCGAGGAAGAGGTAACTATAATCTCCTCCGACTCCGAGCCCCTGCCGCGTCAGAAAATTCGAAGAGTAACCCGGAAAGTAAGATTTTCACATCCTTTGGCTTACCAAGATCCTCAATTTCTTTTGAAGCAATAGCAATTTGAAAGCCGGAGGCAGACCCAGACCAGCAAGGACGTAGAGCTCTCCTCCGGCTTACCTGACGTAACCAGGAAACGTCAGACTGAGGTTATCTCCGATTTACGTTCTGTTTTACCTTTGGCGGGTTTAATTCGTCAACCTCTCAATTCATCTGACTCCAATTACCAGGATACCTCTCCTTCCTCCAGCGATTCTATGCAATCTAACATGTCGGCTTTCGAAACTGCCCCTGTGTAATGTAATTTTGTTTACCTTATGCTTTACCTTACTCATGCTTTTGTACTCATCCTTCAGCCTTTGTCCACAGCGTGCAAGTTAAACCCAGTAAGAGGGCAAAAAAGAGTAAGCCATCCCAAGACCCGGTCGCGATTGAACCGGAACTTGGCACGGCTGCTCCTGACAGTTCTACCCATCAGCCGCCACCTGAACCAGCCTATGACATTCCAGCACCAACCTCTGATCCACCCGCCGAAGATACTCTCAACAACTCTGATAACCTGGAAGCTCCTAGCCCGACCAAGACAATTGATCCGGAAGTTGAGATTCTGAAGACTCACTTTGTTGAGCCGGGGTAGCCCACTGTCCTTGCCAAGTGCACTGCCAAGGAGGAGCTTCTGGAACACCGAAAGGCCAAGCTAGACATTGCTGATTATACTCATTTAAGCATTGGAGAGATAGTCTCTGGCTATCTCAATCAAGTACATAGCAGCCGTGACCTTGAAATTGACATGGTGAAGCAAATACAGCAAAAATCTGAGGTATAACTTATGCTACTTTTCTTAATCGTACTTACTATATCAGCCCCCAAGTCTATTGCTTATGAATAAATATGCTGTAGACTTAGAAAACTGCTTAGCACTGCTTTGTCCGGTTTAGAAAGAAGATATTTAACCTGGTTGTAACATGATACCTTAAACTTGCGATACACATTAGCCCCCAAGTGTCAAGTATCTTTGCTTGCAAAGTGCTTGGGACTAAATTTCCATGAACCGGCATTGTAAGTTAAAATTCTTCAGCATACATTAGCCCCCAAGTGTCAAGTATCTTTGTTTGCAATCTGCTTGGGACTTAATGTTATCTTACCATGATTCTGACTATAACCCGACACCAATGCAGGCCACCATAAGTCAATTTGAGTCAGAGGTTGCTGACCTGAAGAGCCGTCTGGCAGCTCAAGAACTTGAAATTCAAAAGGCCAACTCCAAATTTGAATTCAGCGTCTCTGAACAAGAGAAGTTGAAGAAGAATTTTGAGGCGGAGAAGAAAATCTGGGCTGATGAAAAGGCTTCATTGGTGACCCGGGCCGAGACGGCAGAGGCATTACTTGCAGAAGCAACAGTGGAGCTATCCGGCTTAAAGCGCCAGATATCTCAAATGGTCTCAGCAATCTTTGGTAAGTTACTCATATAAATTTTAAACTTTGCAAACCTTCTTTCAATGATTACTTCAATTGTCATCTCCGGCTCATCTTATGTTTAATAATGCAGGCCCTAGGAGCACAAACCTTAAGCAGAACATGTTGATCAAGCTGAAGGCGGTTTATACTCTGGTGGAACAGCTCTACAGCGGGTCACAACGTGCTTTGGCCGTTGTAGCTTTATCAAATGACATTCCTCACCTTCTGCAAGACGTGTTGAAGCGGCTTGCTGTACTACCTCAACGGGTCCAAGATCTAAGGCGGGCGTCCGCAAGAGCCGGGGCCATAGCCGCGTTGAGCCGGGCGAAAGCATGGATTCCAGAACTAGACCCGGCCGACCTCGCTCTTGGATACCCGAGTCTGAAAGAGGATGGGACCGTATTTGATGAACATGATTTCACCGCCTACGTCAAAGATATACGCCCCGTGGCTACTCTTATTGGGAACGATACTGATCTTACCAAATATCAGTCGGGTTATGACAGCGAGAATCGGAGAATCCCAATGCCTCTTTATGATGACGTCAGCCTGATCCCTCCAATCTGTAAGCATACCTTTGCCCCTGAAGTCGACCCAGCCGGTTTAATAGATGATGAAGCTGAGTTTGAAGCCTTGAGTGGCATTGACTAGGCATCGTCCACCTTCCAGGACAGGGCAGCCGACGGAGAGGCGGAGAAGGATAACCCGGATTCTTCAAGCCAACCAAATGAGTGAACCGCCAGGCGTTTATGACTTTGTGAAAACAATGCTTCATTATTCAGACTCGGGGAGTCTTGTAATAGGGTAGAAAAACCTCTCAATTTTTGTCATGCCTTCGCGCATGTTTATGGCGCTTAACACTTTCGTAAGCTGACATCGCTATATATTTCCAGCTTATGTTGATCTTTTATTTCCTTGATGTTAAAATTTTGCTTGCCTTATCCTGCATATAAAACAAGCAAAATTCCCTTGGCGATTTATCGCATCGAGGGTCACATAAAGGTATTGATAACCTGGAGTGCGAACCAAAACATCATATAAAAGACGGTTTATGATTATATTTGTTTAAACATAATCACAATAGCATACCTGCGATCCTTTTGGTAATCTCGCCGGTTTATGTGACCTAAAACATGAGGGTAAGTTTAACTCCTGAAAGTTGGCACATATGATGTTCACCTGGCCCTTAACAACTAAAGTGACCAATATTAAACCGGTGGAACGAGAACCCCATAGTATTTTCGAGAAAAGGCCTCACGATAGTCAAACATTTACACTTACAAAGTATGATAAATAATAAACAAAATTTAAAAGGCCTTTGATTCGAATACGATCAGTGAACCTTTCCAAAGGGGTTAAGCTAAGATTCGAATACGATCATATAGCCCCCAGTGGCTTTGGCGATGCCGATCAAGTGGGTATCGACAGCTATGTTCTCTTTGGTTCGAATATGACCTATGTTTGAATAGGAAGCCCCCAAGTGACCATAAGAGTTGTTTAATGACGCTGATTCGAATACGATCCACGTCAGACCCAAAGGGGTTAAGCTATGATTCAAATATGATCAAGAAGCCCCCAAGTGGGTTTAGCAGTATGCCGATCAAGTGGGTATCGACAACTATGTTCTCTTTGGTTCGAATACGACCTATGTTTGAACAGGAAGCCCCCAAGTGATCATGGCTAGATTCAGATATGATCATAAGCTGGATTCAGATATGATCCGCTCCCTGTCGGTTGTTTCCACCACCTGATAAAGAAGACATATAAACCTTTGAGGGTAAAAAGGACAGAGGTCCTGCTTTATTGCTTTATATAATATATACATCATCAGAATATATACATCTTGAGAGCCGGTGGCTCAAGTATAATAAGGCCGAAGATGGGCAATATTCCACGTCCGGCGGGTCTCCTCCTCTGACTTACGTGAGTCTTTGTGCTCTCGAATATCGATAAGGTAGTATGACCCGTTGTTCAGATTCTTGCTGACCACAAAGGGTCCTTCCCAAGGAGGGGATAGCTTGTGCATATCAGACTGATCCTGGATGAACCGGAGCACTAAGTCGCCTTCCTGAAAGGTTCCGCTTCTAACCTGGCGGTTGTGATAGCGGCGCAGGTCTTGCTGGTAAATCGCCGAGCGGGCTATTGCCAAGTCTCGCTCCTCATCCAACAAGTCAAGTGCATCCTGATGAGCTTTTTCGTTATCAGCCTCAACGTAAGCCGCCACGCGGGGTGAATCGTGCCGGATGTCACTTGGCAGGATGGCCTCTGCTCCATACACCATGAAGAAAGGTGTGTAACCTGTAGATCTGTTAGGCGTAGTGTTGATGCTCCACAGTATAGAGGGTAACTCCTCCACCCAACAACCCGGAGTCCGCTGTAAGGGGACCAAGAGCCAGGGTTTGATACCCTTAAGGATCTCCTGATTAGCTCTTTCTGCTTGACCATTGGATTGTGGATGAGCAACAGCCGAAACATCAAGTCGGATATGTTCTCGTTGACAGAACTCTTCCATGGCACCCTTGGAGAGATTAGTGCCATTATCAGTTATGATGCTGTGTGGAAAACCAAAACGAAAGATCACCTTTTTCATGAACTGAACCGCCGTGGCTGCATCACACTTACAGACCGGCTCTGCCTCAACCCACTTTGTAAACTTATCCACTGCCACCAGGAGGTGTGTCTTTTTATCCTTAGACCTCTTGAAAGGTCCAACCATGTCAAGCCCCCAGACTACAAACAACCAAGTAATTGGAATCATCCTCAACTGTTGAGCCGGCACATGAGCTCGTCGTGAGAATTTTTGACATCCGTCACATTTGCTGACTAGATCCTCCGCATCAGCATGAGACGTCAGCCAATAGAAACCATGACGAAAAGCCTTGGCCACAAGAGATTTTGAGTCGGCATGATGACCACAATCCCCTTCATGGATCTCACGAAGTATCTCCTGACCCTCCGCAGGGGACACACAACATTGAAACACCCCAGTGACACTGCGGTGATGTAACTCGCCATGAACAATCGTCATAGATTTGGACTGCCTAATGATTTGTCTCACCAAGGTCTCATCCTCAGGCAACTCTCCTCGGGTCATATAGGAAAAATATGGCACTGTCCAATCCGGGATGATGTGAAGAGCTGCCACCAGCTGTGCCTCCGGGTCTGGCACTACTAGTTCTTCCTCTGTAGGTACCTTGAAAGAAGGATTATGCAAAATGTCAAGAAAGGTGTTAGGCGGCACCGGCTTACGCTGAGATCCCAGCCGGCTTAAAGCATCAGCCGCCTCATTCTTTCTTCGATCAATGTGCTCCACTTGATAACCTTTGAAGTGCCCAGCCACAGCATCAACTTCACGACGGTAAGCCGCCATAAGGGGATCCTTGGAGTCCCACTTGCCTGACACCTGTTGAACCACGAGATCTGAGTTGCCCAAGCACCTTACCCGACTCAAATTCATCTCTTTGGCCATCCGGAGACCATGGAGTAAGGCCTCGTACTCAGCTGCATTGTTAGTACAAGGAAATATAAGCCGGAGCACATAACAAAATTTGTCACCTCGAGGGGAAGTTAAAACAACTCCAGCCCTGAGCCTTCTAATTTCCTGGACCCATCAAAGTGAATAGTCCAATATGTGTGATCTGGCTTCTCCTCAGGTGCCTGTAACTCTGTCCAATCATTGATAAAATCCACCAGGGCTTGAGACTTGATAGCAGTCCGAGGCATATATTTCAAACCATGAGGCCCAAGCTCAATGGCCCACTTGGCGACTCGTCCTGTGGCCTCCATGTTCTGGATGATGTCTCCCAAGGGGGCAGAACTTACCACAGTTATAGGATGACTTTGGAAGTACTGCTTCAGCTTCCGGCTTGCCATAAACACTCCGTAAACAAGTTTCTACCAATGTGAATACCTTTGTTTAGACTCAATGAGCACCTCACTGATGTAGTAAACCGGCCGTTGAACCGGATGCTCCTTGCCAGCCTCCTTACGCTCCACCACAATGGCAACACTGACGGCTCGTGAATTAGCAGCCACATATAATAGCAACGGCTCTTTATCAATGGGAGCCGCAAGGACCAGTGGCTCAGAAAACTGTCTCCTTAAATCTTCAAAGGCAGTATCAGCAGCATCACTCCAGACAAAAGTGTCCGTTTTCTTCATCATCTGATACAGCGGTAGGGACTTCTCACCTAACCGGCTTATGAACCGGCTTAAAGCAGCAACACGACCTGCCAGCCGCTGAACATCATTGATGCACGCCGGTTTAGCCAGAGAGGTAATCGCCTTGATCTTCTCTGAATTAACTTCAATGCCTCTGTTTGAGACCAGAAAACCCAAGAGCTTGCCTGCAGGTACACCAAATACACACTTGGCCGGGTTAAGCATCATCTTATAAACCCGGAGATTATCAAAGGTCTCTTTTAAATCAGATATCAAGGTTTCCTTCTCTCTGGACTTCACCACAATGTCATCCACATAAGCGTGAACATTGCACCCAATTTGATAGTGGAGAAAATTCTGTACACATCGCTGATAAGTTGCCTGAGCACTCTTGAGCCCAATGGCATAGATACATAATAGAAGGCTCCAAACAGAGTGATGAAAGCCGTCTTCTCCTGGTCCTTAACTGCCATATTGATCTGATGATAACCAGAGTAAGCATCCAAAAAGCTCAAATGCTCGCAGCCCGTCATAGCATCAATGATTTGAACAATATGGGGGAGAGCAAAGGGATCAGCCGGACAAGCTTTATTTAAGTCCGTGTAATCCACACACATCCGCCAGGTGTCGTTCTTCTTAAGCATGAGCACCGGGTTAGCCAACCACTCCGGGTGAAAAACTTCAACAATAAACCCAGCCGCTAAGAGCCGGGCAACTTCCTCTCCAATAGCTTTCCGTCTCTCTTTGTTGAACTGTCGAAGAAACTGCCTGACCGGCTTATACTTCAGATCAATATTGAGAGTGTGCTCAGCGAGTTCTCTCGGTACACCCGACATGTCAGAAGGTTTCCATGCGAAGATGTCCCGGTTCTCACGGATGAACTTGATGAGCGCGCTTTCCTATTTAGGATCCAAATTGGCACTGATACTGAACTGCTTAGATGAATCACCTGGATTGAAATCAACAAGCTTGGTTTCAGCAGCCGACTTAAACTTCATCGTGGGGTCATGCTCGGTGGTTGGCTTCTTTAGAGAGGTCATATCCGCCGGGTCAACATTGTCTTGATAAAACTTCAGTTCCTCTGCTGCACAAACAGACTCAGCATAAGCCGTGTCGCCCTCCTCACATTCCAGGGCTACCTTTCGACTTCCATGCACGGTGATGGTGCCCTTGTGACCCGGCATCTTAAGCTGCAGATAAACATAACATGGCCGTGCCATGAACTTGGCATAAGCCAGCCATCCAAATAGAGCGTGATATGGACTCCTGATTTTGACCACCTCAAAGGTTAATTTCTCAGCTCTAGAATCATACTCATCTCCAAAGGCCACTTCCAGCTCAATCTTGCCAATTGGGTAAGCTGACCTACCAGGAACCACTCCATGAAAAACAGTGTTGGACGTCTTCAAATTCTTATCAGTTAACCCCATACGTCGAAAGGTCTCATAATAGAGGATATTGATGCTGCTACCCCCGTCCATGAGTACCTTAGTGAATTTATATCCACCAACTTGAGGTGCTACCACCAAGGCTAATTGACCCGGATTATCAACCCGGAGGGGGTGATCTTCCCTGCTCCATACAATGGGCTGTTTTGACCACCTCAAATAATGGGGAACTGCCGGTTCAACAGAATTCACGGCCCTCTTATGAACCTTCTGGTCACGTTTGCACAAGCTAGTGGTGAACACGTGATACTACCCACTATTCAGCCACTTCGGATGGCTTTGATAACCCGACTGCAGCTGTTGTTGTTCCCCTTGACCAGACTGCTGTTGATTATAGCCGCCTTGATGTCCCTGAAGGCCGGAACTTGAACCGCCGCCCGGGCCATGAAAGCCGCCAGCTCCTGAGCCGCCGCCCGACCCATGATTCCTATCAAATGTGTTGGAATTCTTAAAAGCCTTCATGATTGTGCAATCTTTCCATAAGTGGGTGGCGGGTCGTTCCCGGGTGCCGTGTCTCGGGCAAGGCTCATTGAGTAGCTGCTCAAGAGATGGGCCTGACCCGCCAGATCGAGGGGGTGGTTTGCCCTTACATCTCTGATTGTTACCCTGTGTATTGGCGTTGGCTACAAACTCCGGGTTACCCTCCGCCTTTCACTTATTGCCTCCTTGATTCATCGGGTTATGCTGCTGACCCTTTCCATTACCGTTCTTCTTTCCCTTCCCTGTATTTTCCTCATCAGACGTGGGATCCTTGGTACTATCAGAGTCGGCGTATTTGACTAAAGCTGGCATCAGCGTACCCATATCGTTGCAATCACGCTTAAGGCGCCCCAGTTTCTGTCTCAGCGGCTCAAAGCGGCAGTTCTTCTCCAACACAAGGACTGCAGAGCCGGCATCCATCTTGTCAGACGAATGTATTATCTCCTTGACCCGGCGTACCCAATGAGTCGTGGATTCACCCTCGTCCTGCTTACAATTTGTCAAGTCCACAATCGACATAGATAGCTTGCAAGTGTCCTTGAAGTTCTGGATGAAACGGGCCTTTAGCTCTGCCCACGAATTAATGGAATTGGGTGGCAAGCTGAGGGAGTCCTGGACTAGGGGGTGTCCGGATAGCCGAACTATCACCGTCGGCCGGACTCCAAGACTATGAAGATACAAGATTGAAGACTCCGTCCCGTATCCGGATGGGACTTCCCTTGGCGTGGAAGGCAAGCTTGGCGATACGGATATGTAGATCTCCTTCCATTGTAACCAACTCTGTGTAACCCTAGCCCTCTCCGGTGTCTATATAAACTAGAGGGTTTTAGTCCGTAGGACGAACAACAATCATACCATAGGCTAGCTTCTAGGGTTTAGCCTCTTTGATCTCGTGGTAGATCTACTCTTGTACTACCCATATCATCAATATCAATCAAGCAGGAGTAGGGTTTTACCTCCACCGTGAGGGCCCGAACCTGGGTAAAAACATCGTGTCCCCTGTCTCCTGTTACCATCCGCCTAGACGCACAGTTCGGGACCCCCTACCCGAGATCCGCCGGTTTTGACACCGACATTGGTGCTTTCATTGAGAGTTCCTCTGTGTCATCACCTTTAGGCCCGATGGCTCCTTCGATCATCAACAACGACGCGGTCCAGGGTGAGACTTTTCTCCCCGGACAGATCTTCGTGTTCGGCGGCTTTGCACAGCGGGCCAACTCGATTGGCCATCTGGAGCAGATTGAAATCTACGCCCCTGGCCATCAGGTCAGATTTGGAAGTTTAAACTATACGGCTGACGTCCGCGGAGACTTGATCTTCAACGGGTTCGAGCCACAGCCAAGCATGCCGCACTATCACGATGGGCATGATCTAGCTCTGCTGCCGGACAGTGCCCTGGAGGCCGCACAAGTGACCGCTCTGACCCTTGGCTTGGAGCCGACTGCGTCGATTGAGGATGGGTGGTTAGACACCGCCTCAGGGGCCGCTACCTCTACGGCGATAGGGCCGAATACCAACCCTGTCCTTTGCGAAGCCCGTGACTCCAAGGTGCCGGACTCCTCTCCGGACTCCGAGCCTTCAGCGCCCCCGCCAATTGAATCCGATTGGGCGCCGATCATGGAGTTCACCGCTGCGGACATCTTTCAGCACTTGCACTTTGGCGACATCCTGAATTCGCTAAAGTGTCTCTCTCTATCAGGAGAACCCTGGCCGGATTATGATCAGGACGGTTGGGAAGTGGACGACGAAGAAATTCAAAGCCCACCCACCACCCACTTTGTAGCCACTATCGATGATCTAACCGACATGCTCGACTTTGACTCCGAAGACATCGACGGTATGGACGACGATGCCGGAGACGACCAAGAACCAGCGCCTACAGGGCACTGGAAGGCCACCTCGTCATACGACATTTACATGGTGGACATCCCAAAGGATGGGAATGGCGATGGAACAACGGAGGACGACCCCTCCAAGAAACAGCCTAAGCACCGGCGTCAGCGGCGCCGCTCTAAATCCCGCCACAGCAAAAATGGAGATTTCGGCACCGGAGACAATAACACCCCGGACAGCGCCGAAGACAACCCCCTCTAGCAGGATTCAGCGCAGGAGGATGGAGAAACCATCCCTCATGAGAGAGCGGCAGATAGAGAGGTAGAGGACGATAATTATATGCCTCCCTCCGAAGACGAGGCAAGCCTCGACGACAACGAATTTGTCGTACCTGAGGATCCCGTCGAACAAGAGCGTTTCAAATGAAGGCGTATGGCCACGGCAAGCAGCCTCAAGAAAAAGCAGCAACAGCTTAGAGCTGACCAAGACTTGCTAGCCAACAGATAGATGGAAGTCCTTGCGGCCGAAGAGTATGAACTCGAATGCCCCTCCAAGAACTACCCAAAACGCAGACTGCTACCCCGATTAGAGGAGGAAGCACCTAAACCTACATCACCAGCGCATAATACGGCCGACCGGCCACATCGTCGCCGCGACGGAGAGGCCTCCCGGCCCTACACTCAAGCTGCACCCCGGCGCCGCTCAAAAAGTACAAAGCCACGGGGAAATGCGCCAGACCTGCGGGATATGCTCGAGGACAAGGCAAGACAAACAAGATCGATCTACGGATCGCGTGGGCACCCCACGATACGTGATGATAACCATCACGCCGGATACAGCAATTCCGGCCGGGCCAAACATAGTAGACAAAGCTCATTTGAGCTGCGTCGTGACATAGCCCAATACAGAGGCACCGCACACCCACTATGCTTCATAGACGAAGTAATGGATCATCAAATCCCCGAGGGTTTCAAACCCATAAACATTGAATCATACGATGGCACAACAGATCCTGCGGTTTGGATCGAGGACTACCTCCTTCACATCCACATGGCCCGCGGTGATGATCTACACGCCATCAAATACCTCCCACTCAAGCTTAAAGGACCAGCTCGGCATTGGCTCAACAATTTGCCAGCAGAATCAATTGGTTGTTGGGAAGACCTGGAAGCCGCATTCCTTGATAACTTCCAGGGCACATATGTGTGACCACCAGACGCTGATGACCTAAGCCACATAATTCAGCAGCCAGATGAATCGGCCAGACAATTCTGGGCACGATTCTTAACCAAGAAAAATCAAATCATCGACTGTCCCAATGCAGAGGCCCTTGCAGCCTTCAAACATAACATCCGCGACGAGTGGCTTGCCCGGCACCTAGGACAGGAAAAGCCGAAATCCATGGCAGCCCTCACATCACTCATGACCCGCTTTTGCATGGGAGAGGACAGCTGGCTAGCTCGCAGTAACAACCTGACCAAGAGCCCTGGTAATTTGGATACCAAGGACACCAATGGCAGGTCGCGTCGTAACAAGCACAAGCGCCGCATTAATGGCGACAATACTGAAGATACGACAGTCAATGCCGGATTCAGAGGCTCTAAACCCGCTCAGCGGAAAAAGGCATTCAAAAGAAATACTCCGGGTCCGTCCAATTTGGACCGAATACTCGATCGCTCGTGCCAGATACATGGCAACCCCGAAAAGCCAGCCAATCACACCAACAGGGACTGTTGGGTGTTCAAGCAAGCAGGCAAGTTAACTGCCGAAAACAATGACAAGGGGCTGCATAGCGATGACGAGGAGGAGACCCGGCCGCCGAACAATAGAGGACAGAAGGGTTTCCCCCCACAAGTGCGGACAGTGAACATGATATACGCAACCCACATACCCAAAAGGGAGCGGAAGCGTGCACTCAGGGACGTATATGCGATGGAGCCAGTCGCCCCAAAGTTCAATCCGTGGTCCTCCTGCCCGATCACCTTTGATCGGAGGGACCACCCCACGAGCATCCGCCATGGCGGATTTGCCGCATTGGTTGTAGACCCAATCGTCGATGGATTTCACCTCACTAGAGTCCTGATAGACGGCGACAGCAGCCTGAACCTACTTTATCAGGATACAGTGCGTAAGATGGGCATAGATCCCTCAAGGATTAAACCCACAAAAACGACCTTCAAAGGCATCATACCAGGTGTAGAGGCCAACTGTACAGGCTCGGTCACAATTGAAGTGGTCTTCGGATCCCCGGATAACTTCTGAAGTGAAGAGTTAATCTTCGACATAGTCCCGTTCTGCAGTGGCTATCATGCACTGCTCGGACAAACCGCATTTGCAAAGTTCAATGCGGTGCCGCACTACGCATACCTCAAGCTCAAGATGCCAGGCCCTCGAGGAGTCATTACGGTCAACGGAAACACCGAACGCTCTCTTCGAACGGAGGAGCATACAGCGGCTCTCGCGGCGGAAGTACAAAACAGCCTCTTAAGGCAATTCTCGAGTCCGGCTGTTAAGCGGCCGGACACCGTAAAGCGTGCCCGGAGTAACCTACAACAAGACCACCTGGCACATTCCGAGCACGCGTAGCAATGCGGCCCCAAACCTAGCCCTCGCGAAATCGCAAGACCAGTACCATGCGTATATAATTATGCTCTGGAGATACCATGGGCATAGGGGGAGGGGCACGACCACGGCATGCCCAGAGTGCGGCTCAACCACACCAGGGGCTGCCAATTGTGTCATTCTTTTTTTTTCTTATTCTCAGGACTCCGTTTTCCAGAAGCCCTGTCCGGCAGTAGAATTGCCGAACTCACGATGCAACAGCCAGGGAAGCAGAAAAGCTACGTCGAGTATCCAGGTGGTCTCTATTACGAGCAGTATACCTGTTTTATATACCATCCCACAGCCTACCCCTGGAGGGAGACGTGTTAAATAGTCCCATCCCTTGCTTATCGCACTATTTGTATCGTTCTGCTTTCATTGCAGTATTTTTTAAATAAACAATGCATCGCTTTTTGCCTATTATTGCATTCCTCTTTCTATCTATAACGTTCACTTATGACGTGTTGCATCCGTACGCTTTGGTATGACCAAATACACCAGGGGCTTAAGTTCCCCAAAATATGGTGTGATAAGTCCGAACACTTTCACAAGTGCGGCACCCCGAACTTATAGCATTATATGCATCGGCTCCGAATCATGTCTTGGGTCAATAGTTGGGTTTGCTCGGCTCCATGTTTTGGTACCTTACATTCCGTTATATCGGCTAAGGTAGCGCTGGGAGAACCACTGCGATTGTGCCCAAGTTGAGTTGGGTTGAGCACCTCAGTGGAGAAAGCTAAAACTGACCGTCATGATAGGGCGAGAGCCGGTCGCTGTTCGAGAGGTTTTTTTCGAGTCCCCAAAGACTTATGCCACTTAGAGCGAGGAGCCGGCTTTGTCCGGCCCAGGCGTGGATAGCGCCCCGAATTCGGTCTTCCGAACACTAGGGGCTTCGCCGAAATTTAAAATTATAGAATTCTATGGCTAAGTGGGAGTGTTCAAGCATTATAAGTCCGGTTGCCTTGTTCATTGTGTTGAGCGCCTCCCTCGAAGGACCCAATAATGGGAACAAGAGCGCTCAAGTTTATCCCGAACACCACAGCACTCGTGGCATGGGGGCTGGAGCCAATGACTTGCCATCTCTCAAATTTGATAAACGGCCGCACAGAAGGTAATATTTTAAATTAACAAGCGTTGCTTAGCGCATATGAACAAAGTTTTCAGCGCACAGGATAACAAAATGTGAGTCTACTCAAAAATTACATCTTTGGAGCATTCACCCGCTATAAGGCGGGCACCCTTCAGGACACCCTTATAGTACATCTCGGGCGTGCGATACTCCTTGACCGGCGGTGGCGCGTCCGTCACAAGCTTCTCGGCGTCCATCTTGCCCCAGTGCACTTTAGCGCGAGCAAGGGCCCGACGGGCACCTTCAATGCAGACGGAATGCTTGATGACTTCAATCCACGGACAGGCGTCCACCAGCCGCCGCACCAGACTGAAGTAGCTCCTAGTCATGGCTTCTTTAGGCCACAGCCGAACTATGAGGCCCTTCATGGCCTGTTCGGCCACCTTGTGGAGCTCGACCAGCTGCTTCAGCTGGTCGCTCAGGGGCACCGGATGTCCGGCCTCAGCATACTGAGACCAGAATACCTTCTTCGTCGAGCTCCCTTCCTCAGCCCAGTAGAATGCGGTAGCATCGCACACACTGCGGGGCAGATCTGCGACTGCTCCTGGAGAGCTCCGGATTCGGGTAAGTAACAAGTAATTCACTTTCACGTGCTTGCTTTGCATGGAGAATGCCTTACCCGCTGCTATCTTCTTTATTGTCTCAATTTCCTGGAGGGCTTTTTGGGCTTCGGCCTTAGCGGCTTTGGCACTCTCAAGAGCCAGGGCGAGCTCGGACTCTCGAGTCTTCGAGTCACGCTCCAAACTCTCGTGTTTTTCCACAAGAACCTGGAGCTCTTGCCGCACCTCTTCCACCCGCGCCTCCTGCTTCTCTCGCTCGGTGCGTTCCACGGCCGCATTGTTTTCGGCCTTGGACACCACTTCCTTCAGGGTCGCCACCTCATTCGTGGCCCCTGCAATACTCCCGTTATTCCTGTCATTTTTTGCAACCAAATCCTTTCTATAAGGTATTGCTTTTATAAGGTATTACTTACCTTCCTTGTCCTTGAGCTACTTCTTGGCAAGGCCAAGCTCGTTCGCGGACCGCTCGAGGCTCTGCTTCAATGCATTGACCTCCGCAGTCAGTGCGGCAGAGGTCAACAGCGCAGCCTGCATTCCCATATTGACATATTTATGTTAGACTCCTGGGTATATCTTTTTAGATCCTCAGCTTGGCTTTTCTTTCCGAACACCAAACTGAGCATCAGGGGCTACTATCAATGCGGTAATATTCTTACATATCTCAAGAACTTACCTCAAAGCCTGTTAGAAGGCTGGTACAAGCTTCAGTCAGCCCCCTCTTGGCGGACTTAACTTTCTGGATCACCGCACTCATAACAGTGCGGTGCTCCTCGTCGATGGAAGTGCCGCTAAGAGCCTCTAGCAAATTGTCCGGCGCCTCCGGTTGGACAGAGGCCACCAGCGTCGCAGTCTTGCCCTTCTTACGAAGGGGCCGCCTGCCGGACTTTGGAACCACTGTAGGTTCCGGAACGGGGTCCGGCACAGGGCCGGACTTAGAACACTCTGGGGTTTCGGCCCCTTTGCGCCCGAAGTCCGGGAGGTCGCCTTGCAGCGTCTCCAGGACCTCCTCCTCCTGGCTGGGCCCCTTTGGGGACTCCACCACGGCGTCTTCTGCATCACGAGGGGAGGAGGTGGTCAGAAGTGAAGTACTATTCACATCCGACGAATCTAGGGAGCCGCTCGATGAAGCGGGCAGCTCGTCCTTGGGCGGGCTACATGGGTGTGTTCGGCGTTAGAAGATGCTATGCGACAAATAAAAACCACGAGTTATTCCAGAATCCGTACACTTACGATCTCGCCAGGGTCTTGGCCCTCGAGGGCCAATCCTCTTCGCCGTCATCGGCGTTGGTGGAAAAGTCCGGAGGAAGGGTCCTTCCCTTCTTGGACCCTTCGGCCTCCCCCGTGGGCGAAGCCTTCCTTTTCTTCTCTCCCCTCGCTAGGGGAGAGGCCTCTTTTTTCTCCTCCTCGTCTTCGCAGGAGGAGTCTGCCTCGGAGTCATCGGACGATGAGTCCGATAACACCTGGCGCCGGGAACTCCTCCGAGTTCCCGTGGCCTTCTTCTTGGCCTTCTTCTCCAGCACCACGTAAGGCGTCGGAGCCAGCAGCCCCGTCAATTGGGCGTTCGCTGGGTCTTCTGGTAAGGGAGCCGGACAGTTAACCTGCCTCGACTTCTTCTGCCAGGCCTGTCAAAGGTAGGGGAGTTTAGATCCCGCATAGAGTCAAACTATGAAAAACTAGTGTCCCGTAAAGGGTAAAATAGCTTACCTCGCTGGCTTGATGCTACAAGCTGAATCCGTGATCTTCGGTAGCGGATGCGGGAGCCTCAGCACCCTTGAACAGCACCCTCCAGGCGTCTTCGTACGTAGTGTCAAAGAGCCTGCTCAAGGTTGGGTGCGGTGCCGGATCGAACTCCCACAAGTTGAAAGCTCGTTGTTGGCACGGGAGGATCCGGCGGATGAGCATGACCTGAACCGCGTCGACGAGCTTGATCTTCTTGCTCACAAGGTTTTGGACGCAGGTTTGGAGTCCGGTCAGCTCTTCCAAATCACCCCATGTCAGGCCCTTCTCTTTCCAGGAGGTGAGCCGTGTGGGGATGCCACATCTGAATTCGGGGGCCGCTGCCAGTTCAGGGTCACACAGCTCGGTGATATAGAACCACCCCAATTCCCACCCTTTGATGGTTTCCACGAAGGCGCCCTCGAGCCATGTAATGTTGGGCATCTTGCCCACCATGGCGCCTCTGCACTCCGCCTGCTGGCCGCCCACTACCTTCGGCTTGACATTGAAGGTCTTCAGCCATAAGCCGAAGTGGGGTGTGATGCGGAGGAAGGCCTCGCATGCAACGATAAACGCTGAGATGTTGAGGATGAAATTCGGGGCCAGATCGTGGAAATCCAGGCCGTAGTAGAACATGAGCCCCCGGACAAACGGGTGGAATGGGAAGCCCAGTCCACGGAGGAAATGGGGAAGGAACACCACCCTCTCATGGGGCCTGGGGGTGGGGACGAGCTGCCCCTCATCAGGAAGCCGGTGCGCAATGTCGTTGTGCAGGTATCCGGCTTTCCTCAACCTCTTGATGTGCCCCTCCGTGACGGAGGAGGCCATCCACTTGCCTCCCGCTCCGTACATGGCTGGGGAAGGTTGAGGCGAGATGTGCGGACTTGGGCGCTGGAGCTCGAGTGCGCGGAAATGGATAGACAAAGGAGGAAGAAGGCGTAGGTAACAAGGTGGATCCTTATCCCCTTATATGGACGGACGAAACTATGCGTCCCCACCAGCCTGATAAAACTCGCTTATCTCCCAAGCACCATAATCAATGGCGCGGTTGGGTTACCCACGCCTGTATTGATGAGAATCCCAGAATAAGGGGACACGATCTCTGCTTTGACAAGACGTGCCAAAGAAACCGCTTCCCTAAACATGCTAAGGTGGAACAGTAAAAACGATTCGAATAAAGGCTTGGCTATGGTGTGATGTCACGCCACGGAATACGTCAGCAGATTGAACTTGTGTAAATATTATTCTCTCTACAGTGGTATGTGGAACTTATTTTGCAGAGCCGGACACTATCCTGGTGTTCAAATTCTTCTATGAAGTATTCGTAGGAGGAACCCGCCTTGCAATGCCAAAGACAATATGCGCGCCGGACTCATCGTCATTGAAGCCTGGTTCCGGGGCTACTGTGGGAGTCCCGGACTAGGGGGTGTCCGGATAGCCGAACTATCACCGTCGGCCGGACTCCAAGACTATGAAGATACAAGATTGAAGACTCCGTTCCGTGTACGGATGGGACTTTCCTTGGCGTGGAAGGCAACCTTGGCGATACGGATATGTAGATCTCCTACCATTGTAACCGACTCTGTGTAACCCTAGCCCTCTCCGATGTCTATATAAACCGGAGGGTTTTAGTCCGTAGGACGAACAACAATCATACCATAGGCTAGCTTCTAGGGTTTAGCCTCTTTGATCTCGTGGTAGATCTACTCTTGTACTATCCATATCATCAATATCAATCAAGCAGGAGTAGGGTTTTACCTCCACCATGAGGGCCCGAACCTGGGTAAAAACATCGTGTCCCTTGTCTCCTGTTACCATCCGCCTAGACGCACAGTTCGGGACCCCCTACCCGAGATCCGCCGGTTTTGACACCGACATTGGTGCTTTCATTGAGAGTTCCTCTGTGTCGTCACCTTTAGGCCCGATGGCTCCTTCGATCATCAACAACGACGCGGTCTAGGGTGAGACTTTTCTCCCCGGACAGATCTTCGTGTTCGGCGGGTTTGCACTGCGGGCCAACTCGATTGGCCATCTAGAGCAGATTGAAAGCTACGCCCCTGGCCATCAGGTCAGATTTGGAAGTTTAAACTATACGACTGACGTCCGTGGAGACTTGATCTTCAACGGGTTCGAGCCACAGCCAAGCGTGCCGCACTGTCACGATGGGCATGATCTAGCTCTGCTGCTGGACAGTGCCCTGGAGGCCGCACAAGTGACCGCTCTGACCCTTGGCTTGGAGCCGACTGCGTCGATTGAGGATGGGTGGTTAGACACCGCCTCAGGGGCCGCTACCTCTACGGCGATAGGGCCGAATACCAACCCTGTCCTTTGCGAAGCCCGTGACTCCAAGGTGTCGGACTCCTCTCCGGACTCCGAGCCTTCAGCGCCCCCGCCAATTGAATCCGATTGGGCGCCGATCATGGAGTTCAACGCTGCGGACATCTTTCAGCACTCGCCCTTTGGCGACATCCTGAATTCGCTAAAGTGTCTCTCTCTATCAGGAGAGCCCTGGCCGGATTATGATCAGGACGGTTGGGAAGCGGACGACGAAGAAATTCAAAGCCCACCCACCACCCACTTTGTAGCCACTGTCGATGATCTAACCGACATGCTCGACTTTGACTCCGAAGACATCGACGGTATGGACGACGATGCCGGAGACGACCAAGAACCAGCGCCTACAGGGCACTGGAAGGCCACCTCGTCATACGACATTTACATGGTGGACATCCCAAAGGATGGGAATGGCGATGGAACAACGGAGGACGACCCCTCCAAGAAACAGCCTAAGCACCGGCGTCAGCGGCGCCGCTCTAAATCCCGCCACAGCAAAAATGGAGATTCCGGCACCGGAGACAATAACACCCCGGACAGCGCCGAAGACAACCCCCTCTAGCAGGATTCAGCGCAGGAGGATGGAGAAACCATCCCTCATGAGAGAGCGGCAGACAGAGAGGTAGAGGACGATAATTATATGCCTCCCTCCGAAGACGAGGCAAGCCTCGACGACGACGAATTTGTCGTACCTGAGGATCCCGTCGAACAAGAGCGTTTCAAATGAAGGCATATGGCCACGGCAAGCAGCCTCAAGAAAAAGCAGCACCAGCTTAGAGCTGACCAAGACTTGCTAGCCAACAGATAGATGGAAGTCCTTGCGGCCGAAGAGTATGAACTCGAATGCCCCTCCAAGAACTACCCAAAACGCAGGCTGCTACCCCGATTAGAGGAGGAAGCACCTAATCCTACATCACCAGCGCATAATACGGCCGACCGGCCACCTCGTGGCCGTGACGGAGAGGCCTCCCGGCCCTACACTCAAGCCGCACCCCGGCGCCGCTCAAAAAGTACAAAGCCACGGGGAAATGCGCCAGACCTGCGGGATATGCTCGAGGACAAGGCAAGACAAACAAGATCGATCTACGGATCGCGTGGGCGCCCCACGATACGTGATGATAACCGTCACGCCGGATACAGCAATTCCGGTCGGGCCAAACACAGTAGACAAAGCTCATTTGAGCTGCGTCGTGACATAGCCCAATACAGAGGCACCACACACCCACTATGCTTCACAGACGAAGTAATGGATCATCAAATCCCCGAGGGTTTCAAACCCGTAAACATTGAATCATACGACGGCACAACAGATCCTGCGGTTTGGATCGAGGACTACCTCCTTCACATCCACATGGCCCGCGGTGATGATCTACACGCCATCAAATACCTCCCACTCAAGCTTAAAGGACCAGCTCGGCATTGGCTCAACAGCTTGCCAGCAGAATCAATTGGTTGTTGGGAAGACCTGGAAGCCGCATTCCTTGATAACTTCTAGGGCACATATGTGCGACCACCAGACGCTGATGACCTAAGCCACATAATTCAGCAGCCAGATGAATCGGCCAGACAATTCTGGACACAATTCTTAACCAAGAAAAATCAAATCGTTGACTGTCCCGATGCAG
Organism: Triticum aestivum; assembly: GCF_018294505.1. Classification (NCBI taxonomy): domain Eukaryota; kingdom Viridiplantae; phylum Streptophyta; class Magnoliopsida; order Poales; family Poaceae; genus Triticum; species Triticum aestivum. The sequence goes on along the minus strand of NC_057813.1, from coordinate 126,367,186 downwards.
AGGCTCTTGCAGCCTTCAAACATAACATCCGCGACGAGTGGCTTGCCCGGCACCTAGGATAGGAAAAGCCGAAATCCATGACAGCCCTCACATCACTCATGAACCGCTTTTGCATGGGAGAGGACAGATGGCTAGCTCGCAGTAACAACCTGACCAAGAGCCCTGGTAATTTGGATACCAAGGACACCAACGGCAGGTCGCGTCGTAACAAGCACAAGCCCCGCATTAATGGCGACAATACTGAAGATACGACAGTCAATGCCGGATTCATAGGCTCTAAACCCGGTCAACGGAAAAGGCATTCAAAAGAAATACTCCGGGTCCGTCCAATTTGGACCGAATACTCGATCGCTCGTGCCAGATACATGGCACCCCCGAAAAGCCAGCCAATCACACCAACAGGGACTGTTGGGTGTTCAAGCAAGCAGGCAAGTTAACTGCCGAAAACAATGATAAGGGGCTGCATAGCGATGACGAGGGGGAGACCCAGCCGCCGAACAATAGAGGATAGAAGGGTTTCCCCCCACAAGTGCGGACGGTGAACATGATATACGCAACCCACATACCCAAAAGGGAGCGGAAGCATGCACTCAGGGACGTATATGCGATGGAGCCAGTCGCCCCAAAGTTCAATCCGTGGTCCTCCTGCCCGATCACCTTTGATCGGAGGGACCACCCCACGAGCATCCGCCATGGCGGATTTGCAGCATTGGTTCTAGACCCAATCATCAATGGATTTCACCTCACTAGAGTCCTGATGGACGGCGACAGCAGCCTGAACCTGCTTTATCAGGATACAGTGCGTAAGATGGGCATAGATCCCTCAAGGATTAAACCCACAAAAACGACCTTCAAAGGCGTCATACCAGGTGTAGAGGCCAACTGTACAGGCTCGGTCACACTTGAAGTGGTCTTCAGATCCCCGGATAACTTCCGAAGTGAAGAGTTAATCTTCGACATAGTCCCGTTCCGCAGTGGCTATCATGCACTGCTCGGACAAACCGCATTTGCAAAGTTCAATGCGGTGCCGCACTACGCATACCTCGAGCTCAAGATGCCATGCCCTCGAGGAGTCATTACAGTCAACAGAAACACCGAACGCTCTCTTCGAATGGAGGAGCATACAGCGGCTCTCGCGGCGGAAGTACAAAACAACCTCTTAAGGCAATTCTCGAGTCCGGCTGTTAAGCGGCCGGACACCATAAAGCATGCCCGGAGTAACCTACAACAAGACCACCTGGCACGTTCCGAGCACGCGTAGCAATGCGGCCCCAACCCTAGCCCTCGCGAAATCGCAAGACCAGTACCACGCTTACATAATTATGCTCTGGAGATACCATGGGCATAGGGGGAGGGGCACGACCACGGCATGCCCAGAGTGCGGCTCAACCACACCAGGGGCTACCAATTGTGTCATTCTTTTTTTTTCTATTCTCAGGACTCTGTTTTCCAGAAGCCCTGTCCGGTAGTAGAATTGCCGAACTCACGATGCAACAGCCAGGGAAGCAGAAAAGCTACGTCGAGTATCCAGGTGGTCTCTATTACGAGCAGTATACTTGTTTTATATACCATCCCGCAGCCTACCCCTGGAGGGAGACGTGTTAAATAGTCCCATCCCTTGCTTATCGCACTATTTGTATCGTTCTGCTTTCATTGTAGTATTTTTTAAATAAACAATGCATCGCTTTTTGCCTATTATTGCATTCCTCTTTCTATCTATAACGTTCACTTATGACGTGTTGCATCCGTACGCTTTGGTACGACCAAATACACCAGGGGCTTAAGTTCCCCAAAATATGGTGTGATAATTCCGAACACTTTCACAAGTGCGGCACCCCGAACTAATAGCATTATATGCATCGGCTCTGAATCATGTCTTGGGTCAATAGTTGGGTTTGCTCGGCTCCCATGTTTTGGTACCTTACGTTCCGTTATATCGGCTAAGGTAGCACTGGGAGAACCACTGCGATTGTGCCCAAGTTGAGCTGGGTTGAGCACCTCAGTGGAGAAAGCTAAAACTGACCGTCATGATAGGGCGAGAGCCGGTCGCTATTCCAGAGGTTTTTTTCGAGTCCCTAAAGACTTATGCCGCTTAGAGCGAGGAGCCAGCTTTGTCCGGCCCAGGCGTGGATAGCACGCCGAATTTGGTCTTCCGAACAGTAGGGGCTTCGCCGAAATTTAAAATTATAGAATTCTATGGCTAAGTGGGAGTGTTCAAGCATTATAAGTCCGGTTGCCTTGTTCATTGTGTTGAGCGCCTCCCTCGAAGGACCCAAGAATGGGAACAAGAGCGCTCAAGTTTATCCCGAACACCCCAGCACTCGTGGCATGGGGGCTGAAGCCAATGATTTGCCATCTCTCAAATTTGATAAACGGCCACACAGAAGGTAATATTTTAAATTAACAAGCGTTGCTTAGCGCATATGAACAAAGTTTTCAGTGCACAGGATAACAAAATGCGAGTCTACTCAAAAATTACATCTTTGGAGCATTCACCCGCTATAAGGCGGGCACCCTTCATGACACCCTTATAGTACATCTCGGGCGTGCGATACTCCTTGACCGGCGGTGGCGCGTCCATCACAAGCTTCTCGGCGTCCATCTTGCCCCAGTGCACTTTAGCGCGAGCAAGGGCCCGACGTGCACCTTCAATGCAGACGGAATGCTTGATGACTTCAATCCACGGACAGGCGTCCACCAGCCACCGCACCAGACCGAAGTAGCTCCTAGTCATGGCCTCTTTAGGCCACAGCCGAACTATGAGGCCCTTCATGGCCTGTTCGGCCACCTTGTGGAGCTCGACCAGCTGCTTCAGCTGGTCGCTCAGGGGCACCGGATGTCCGGCCTCAGCATACTGAGACCAGAATACCTTCTTCGTCGAGCTCCCTTCCTCAGCCCCGTAGAATGCAGCAGTGTCGCACACACTGCGGGGCAGATCTGCGACTGCTCCTGGAGAGCTCCGGATTCGGGTAAGTAACAAGTAATTCACTTTCACGTGCTTGCTTTGCATGGAGAATGCCTTACCCACTGCTATCTTCTTTATTGCCTCAATTTCCTGGAGGGCTTTTTGGGCTTCGGCCTTAGCGGCTTTGGCACTCTCAAGAGCCAGGGCGAGCTCGGACTATCGAGTCTTCGAGTCACGCTCCAAACTCTCGTGTTTTTCCACGAGAACTTGGAGCTCTTGCCGCACCTCCGCCACCCGCGCCTCCTGCTTCTCTCGCTCGGTGCGTTCCACGGCCGCATTGTTTTCGGCCTTGGACACCACTTCCTTCAGGGTCGCCACCTCGTTCGTGGCCCCTGCAATTCTCCCGTTATTCCTGTCATTTTTTGCAACCAAATCCTTTCTATAAGGTATTGCTTTTATAAGGTATTACTTACCTTCCTTGTCCTCGAGCTACTTCTTGGCAAGGCCGAGCTCGTTCTCGGACCGCTCGAGGCTCTGCTTCAATGCATTGACCTCCGCAGTCAGTGCGGCAGAGGTCAACAGCGCAGCCTGCATTCCCATATTGACATATTTATGTTAGACTCCTGGGTATATCTTTTTAGATCCTCAGCTTGGCTTTTCTTTCCGAACACCAAACTGAGCATCAGGGGCTACTATCAATGTGGTAATATTCTTACATATCTCAAGAACTTACCTCAAAGCCTGTTAGAAGGCTGGTACAAGCTTCAGTCAGCCCCCTCTTGGCGGACTGAACTTTCTGGATCACCGCACTCATAACAGTGCGGTGCTCCTGGTCGATGGAAGCGCCGCTAAGCACCTCTAGCAGATTGTCCGGCGCCTTCGGTTGGACAGAGGCCGCCGGCGTCGCAGTCTTGCCCTTCTTACGAAGGGCCCGCCTGCCGGACTTCAGAACCACTGTAGGTTCCGGAACGGGGTCCGGCACAGGGCCGGACTTAGAACCCTCTGGGGTTTTGCCCCCTTTGCGCCCGGAGTCCAGGAGGTCGCCTTGCGGCATCTCCAGGACCTCCTCCTCCTGGCTGGGCCCCTTTGGGGACTCCACCGCGGCGTCTTCTGCGTCACGAGGGGAGGAGGCGGTCAGAAGTGAAGTACTATTCACATCCGACGAATCCAGGGAGCCGCTCGATGAAGCGGGTAGCTCATCCTTGGGCGGGCTACATGGGTGTGTTCAGCGTTAGAACATGCTATGCGACAAATGAAAAACCATGAGTTATTCCAGAATCCGTACACTTACGATCTCGCCAGGGTCTTGGCCCTCGAGGGCCAATCCTCTTCGCCGTCATCGGCGTTGGTGGAAAAGTCCGGAGGAAGGGTCCTTCCCTTCTTGGACCCTTCGGCCTCCCCCGTGGGGGAAGCCTTCCTTTTCTTCTCTCCCCTCGCTAGGGGTGAGGCCTCTTTTTTCTCCTCCTCGTCTTCGCGGGAGGAGTCTGCCTCGGAGTCATCGGACGATGAGTCCGATAACACCTGGCGCCGGGAACTCCTCCGAGTTCTCGTGGCCTTCTTCTTGGCCTTCTTCTCCGGTACCACGTAAGGCGTCGGAGCCAGCAGCCCCGTCAATTGGGCGTTCGCTGGGTCTTCTGGTAAGGGAGCCGGACAGTTAACCTGCCCAGACTTCTTCTGCTAGGCCTGTCAAAGGTAGGGGACTTTAGATCCCGCATAGAGTCAAACTATGAAAAACTAGTGTCCTGTAAAGGGTAAAATAGCTTACCTCGCTGGCTTGATGCTACAAGCTGAATCCGTGATCTTCGGTAGCGAATGCGGGAGCCTCAGCACCCTTGAACAGCACCCTCCAGGCGTCTTCGTACATAGTGTCAAAGAGCCTGCTCAAGGTTGGGTGCTGTGCAGGATCGAACTCCCACAAGTTGAAAGCTCGTTGTTGGCACGGGAGGATCCGACGGATGAGCATGACCTGAACCGCGTCGACGAGCTTGATCTTCTTTCTCACAAGGTTTTGGACGCAGGTTTGGAGTCCGGTCAGCTCTTCCAAATCACCCCATGTTAAGCCCTTCTCTTTCCAGGAGGTGAGCCGTGTGGGGATGCCAGATCTGAATTCGGGGGCCGCTGCCCATTCAGGGTCACGGGGCTCGGTGATATAGAACCACCCCGATTGCCACCCTTTGATGGTTTCCACGAAGGCGCCCTCGATCCATGTAATGTTGGGCATCTTGCCCACCATGGCGCCTCTGCACTCCGCCTGCTGGCCGGCCACTACCTTCGCCTTGACATTGAAGGTCTTCAGCCATAAGCCGAAGTGGGGTGTGATGCGGAGGAAGGCCTCGCATGCAACGATAAACGCTGAGATGTTGAGGATGAAATTCGGGGCCAGATCGTGGAAATCCAGGCCGTAGTAGAACATGAGCCCCCGGACAAACGGGTGGAGTGGGAAGCCCAGTCCGCGGAGGAAATGGGGAAGGAACACCACCCTCTCATGGGGCCTGGGGGTGGGGACGAGCTGCCCCTCATCAGGAAGCCGGTGCGCAATGTCGTTGTGCAGGTATCCGGCTTTCCTCAACCTCTTGATGTGCCCCTCCGTGACGGAGGAGGCCATCCACTTGCCTCCCGCTCCGGACATGGCTGGGGAAGGTTGAGGCGAGATGTGCGGACTTGGGCGCTGGAGCTCGAGTGCGCGGAAATGGATAGGCAAAGGAGGAAGAAGGCGTAGGTAACAAGGTGGATCCTTATCCCCTTATATGGACGGACGAAACTATGCGTCCCCACCAGCCTGATAAAACTCGCTTATCTCCCAAGCACCATAATCAATGGCGTGGTTGGGTTACCCACGTCTGTATTGATGAGAATCCCAGAATAAGGGGACACGATCTCTGCTTTGACAAGACGTGCCAAGGAAACCGCTTCGCTAAACGTGCTGAGGTGGAACAGTAAAAACGATTCAAATAAAGGCTTGGCTATGGTGTGATGTCATGCCACGGAATACGTCAGCAGATTGAACTTGTGTAAATATTATTCTCTCTACGGTGGTATGTGGAACTTATTTTGCAGAGCCAGACACTATCCTGGTGTTCAAAATCTTCTATGAAGTATTCGGAGGAGGAACCCGCCTTGCAATGCCAAAGACAATATGCGCGCCGGACTCATCGTCATTGAAGCCTGGTTCAGGGGCTACTGTGGGAGTCCTGGACTAGGGGGTGTCCGGATAGCCGAACTATCACCGTCGGCCGGACTCCAAGACTATGAAGATACAAGATTGAAGACTCCGTCCCGTGTACGGATGGGCCTTTCCTTGGCGTGGAAGGCAAGCTTGGCGATACGGATATGTAGATCTCCTACCATTGTAACCGACTCTATGTAACCCTAGCCCTCTCCGATGTCTATATAAACCGGAGGGTTTTAGTACGTAGGACGAACAACAATCATACCATAGGCTAGCTTCTAGGGTTTAGCCTCTTTGATCTCGTGGTAGATCTACTCTTGTACTACCCATATCATCAATATCAATCAAGCAGGAGTAGGGTTTTACCTCCACCATGAGGGCCCGAACCTGGGTAAAAACATCGTGTCCCCTGTCTCCTGTTACCATCCGCCTAGATGCACAGTTCGGGACCCCCTACCCGAGATCCGCCGGTTTTGACACTAACACAAGCCCTTTAACCAAGACCGGGCCGTTCCATCTAACATCATGGTGAAGTATTTAGCCATTGTTGCGTCGCTGACCTCCAACAGCTCCATGGCCATCTCATAACTTTCGATCCACGCTCCAGGCTGTAAGTCAGCCGTGTAATTCGGCACCTTCCGAGGTCCCTTGAAGTCCTTGGGTAACCGTACATTACGTAGAGCTGGCACTAAACAAGGAACACCGTCGGTTCTGGTAGCCACTCCCGTCTCAACGGAAGTCGTCGGATACTCTGGGAAATCTTGATGAGCCGTCCGTTGAGCCGCTAGCTGAGCCGCCCGCTTGTTCTCCTGGCGTATTCGATCTTGTACCGGGTTATAGCCACCGGGCTGGTTACGGCGCTGGGCGTTGCTTAACAAAGCTTCTGACTCCATGTGCCTGCTGTAACTTGGACTCCGGTTTTGACGAGGCGGTGCTAACCAAGGTGAAGGAGTCGAATGAATCCTGTCCCGGCTATAAGAATAAGTCTCTTGCTGAGCCAGGGCCGTCTGGACAAGTTCTCTGATCCTCCGGGTCTCCACCGCTGTCGGATCATCACCGTCCACTGGGAGAGCCGCCAAACGCGCCGATGCTGCGATTAAGTTCTCCATGGGGTTGGAAAAGTGACCCGGTGGTATTGGTACATAACGGGGCGGAGCCATACTCCCATGAGGAGGCGCCATCTCTCGAGGCTGAGCCGGTCCTCCCGCTCCGGCTGTCATGAATTGATTTGCTTTGGGCGGGTTGCTAGGGCCGGCACCGCGTGTAGCGAAAAGGTTCCGAGGGTCGTAAATCGGAGGCAAACGGGATTGAGTTTTCTGGTGCCTCCTTCTCATCACCTCATTAGATGCGTTCAGGTTCATCGTAAGATGGAAAGCCTCTGACTAGAGCTGCTGCGCCCGTGCATCCAAAGCCGCCCGTTCTGTAGCTAACCTGGTGTCCTCAGCTGCCAAGGCCTCCTTGGCCCGAGCTATCTCCTCGCGCACTTGTGCCACCTTCACATTATGCTCATTTGATTTGCAGGAATAACCATGGCGGTTAACAGGGTCGTAAGCTTATCCATGAGATCCATCAGTATCTGAGCCGGCGGGCGCACAGGGCCTCCTGCCCCGGCCGCTCCTGGCCCGGACGTTATTGCTGCAGCGGTTGTAGAGTTTTGGTCGGGCTAAGTCCCAGCCATGAAGACTCCTGTCCATCTTGGCAGCTCATAGGGGTCCAGAATACTGGGGCCGTCGGAACAGCCCCTCAGCACGCCATCTTGCACTTGATATAGCGAATCTGTTGAACCGGCGGATGAATCACCGTCAGAGAGGACAGCCATCTCACCACCATCTTCAGATCCTTCAGAAATTTCCTCTCCGTGGATGCAGCCCACGAAGGCACGCTTCATGACGGGTTGAACTCGGACGGGTCTCGCACACTGAGCCGTCTCGACGAGGTCGGTGCAGTTGTCCGGCTCAGGGCCTGGCTCACCAATCCAGCCGATGAAGACGTGGATTCCGCCAAAGGGGACCCGGTACCCGTACTCAATTGACCCGGCGTCGGGGCCCCAGCCTTCGTCATCGATGTAGATCTTGCCGCGGCGACTCTTGGTCATCCGGCCAACTACGTATCCCTTGAGCCCTTCGAAGTTGCCCTTCAAGAACTCAAATCCACCGTGCACTGGCCCCACGGTGGGCGCCAACTGTCGTGGAATTGTCATAGTAGATGTCCTCTTGCAAGGACTTAGTCGTGGAGCCATCGCAACTAAGAAGCTTAAAGGGGTTAATTCGGGACAAGGGACACGAGAGATTATACTAGTTCGGCCCCTTACAGTGAAGGTAAGGCCTATGTCTAGTTGGGTTGGTATTGCTTGATGTTTCGATGACCAGGGAGAGAGATATGCTATGCCCGGTTCTCGAGGAGTTGTTTCTTGCCCTAAACCGCCAGCGGGTCACCCCCTTATATACACGGGTAGACGCCTTGCGGCCTACAGAGTCCCGGCCGGCTCATAGACAGTGTTCGGCTCAGTGACTAGTTAATTCTACCTTATGTTACAACTCATGTCATCATGGCGGTTTACCACTATGGGCCTTAAGCCGCCTGTGGGCCTTAGACCCTTTATTGAACCGCCATCTTCATGCTTGGTCTTGGGCTTCTTTTTGATGAGTCTTCTTTGCGTAACCCGGCCCCTCCTGGGCGGCTTACACAAATAGTTATATCCCCAACAGGTGCCATTAGAAAATTATTTGGCACCGCCTCAGCAGTTTGTGGAGCCAACTTGTCCAGACATCCGAGCAGCCAAGCAGTAAAATACTAAATCTTTATGCCATGAAGGAACTGGGTGTTGGAGCAACTAGGTGCTCCGGAGTTCAAGTCCCTGATTTTTTTCCGTCGCATCAGCTCGCCAGTGCGGGGCACCAGTGCGAGATGTAGCAACAGTTGTCTTTACACCAATTTTGGCATACATAGTGGACGCCTTAGTGCTATTAGTTCTATGTTACTAAATTTATGCATGTACACACCTGTTAGTATCAATTTGCTGTCATCCAAACATTGTTGCTATGCTGTTGCAGTTATATTTACCTTCATCTTAAAATACTAGATGATACCCCACGCGTTGCTGCGGGAATTTATAGTAATTAATTTCCAAGGAAACAAATACCAACTGTATTATATACATGTGATAGAAAATAATGTACTAATGTGGAAGTGTCATATATACATTATAACAATCTCGGCCACATTTAGATATCACACATTTATAGATATTCTGAATTGCTATAACAATAAAATGAGTATGTTACATTTTTCGATATTCTGTACATGCATGAGTAGAATTTGGCTATCACTAAAAGTTCTTTCTGAATTACAATCAAGAACCTTCAAAACTGAAAAAATGATACATGATATGAAGCCCTCAAAGGACAGAAAAAGGGAAACTTAGCATCCAAAGTTTGTTCTCACCCTCCAATTCAGTCTAAATGCTGCCAGAAATGTTAGGTGTATACCATATGAAACAAAAAGAAAATGCTATATGTCGTGGAATTGTCACGACTGATGTCCTAGTGAAAGGACTTAGTCGTGGAGCCATCGCAACTAGGAAGCTTGAAGGGGTTAATCGGGACAAAGGACACGAGGTTTATACTGCTTCGGCCCCTTATGATGAAGGTAAAAGCCTACGATCCAGTTTTGAGTGGGATTGCTTATGTCTCGATAACTAGGGAGCGAATCGCTTGACCTAGCTCTCGAGTTGATGTTACTTCTCCTGAACCGTCGCCGGGTCGTCCCTTTATATACAGAGGTCGACGCCCAGTGGCTCTACAGAGTCCCGGCCGGCTCATAACAGTGTCCGGCTCGGTCTCTTAACTATTCTTGCCTTACAATACAAGTCACGCATCCATGGCGGCTTATCACTACGGGCCTTAAGTCGCCTCTGGGCCTTGGGCCCTTAACTAAACCGCCATCTATGTCCTGGGTCTTGTGCGTTAAGAATATTTGCAAGTATGACCCAGCCCCTCCTCGGCGGGTCATACTAATAGTTATATCCCCAACATTAGGCCCCGGATTGATTTGAACTGGTTTCATGTCAATCTTCGACACTTAAGGAAAAAATCTTCTGCCTTTATGAAATTTTTCTAACCCGCCATGATGTCATCTTCTGGATTTGCGGTAACCCACCATGACATCACCTGTCATAAAAGCGTGTTTTATCCAATGTATCCCAACGGATCTTTGTCTTGATGACCATCCCGAAAATCGAGGTGTCCTTGTAGTTGGATAACTCATGTTTTCGACCTCCTCGTTTTTCGCGCTCTTTAGTGGCCCTTCCTTATAAATAGACCCGACTAGGTCTTCTTTCATTCTTCCCGTTCTGCATCTTCTTCCTCTCGCCCCCATCTGTCACCGGAGCTCCGCCGCCGTTGTGTAACGCCCCGAGACCGATATGCCAGGTGTCGTGCAGTTATTCGCTGTTGTTGCATTGTCATTGCTTGCGTGTCATGCATCTCATATCATGTCGTCATGTGCATTGCATTTGCATACATGTTCATCTCATGCATTCGAGCATTTTCCCCGTTGTCCGTTTTGCAATCCGGCGCTTCGTTCTCCTCCGGTGATCATTTCTACCTTTCTTTCTTGTGTGGGGATTAAACATTTCCGGATTGGACCGAGACTTGTCATGCGGCCTTGGTTTACTACCGGTAGACCGCCTGTCAAGTTTCGTACCATTTGGACTTCGTTTAATACTCCAACGGTTAACCGAGGGACCGAGAAGGCCTCGTGTGTGATGCAGCCCAACACCCTTCCATTTTGGCCCATAACCCACCAAACTCTGCTCCATGTCCTAGAGCGTTCGATCACGATCGTGTGGGCAAAAACCGCACCTCATTTGGACTCTCCTAGCTCCACTTATGCCTATTTATACCCCCTCCATTCGGATCTCTTCTTCCCCCGTCCGAAACCCTAGTCTTAAAAAAAACAGATCCATCTTCCCTGCGCCGGGCCGGACGTGTCCGCCCGCGCCGGACGTTGTCCGCCCCGCCGCCGCAGCGAGTCCCGCGCCGCCACGTGGGCGAGGCCCACATCGCCGCCG
>NC_057813.1:126355478-126356031 GCF_018294505.1 Triticum aestivum | reverse complement strand
GCCTTGGTTTACTACCGGTAGACCGCCTGTCAAGTTTCGTATCATTTGGACTTCGTTTGATACTCCAACGGGTAACCGAGGGACCGAGAAGGCCTCGTGTGTGTTGCAGCCCAACACCCCCCCAAATTTGGCCCAAAACCCACCAAACTCTGCTCCATGTCCTAGAGCGTTCGATCACGATCGTGTGGGCGAAAACCGCACCTCATTTGGACTCTCCTAGCTCCACTTATGCCTATTTATACCCCCTCCATTCGGATCTCTTCTTCCCCGTCCGAAACCCTAGTCTTAAAAAAAAAACAGATCAACCCCGCCACCGACGGACGTGTCCGGATCCGACCGGACAACGCCCGCCCCGCCGCCGCAGCGAGTCCCGCGCCGCCACGTGGGCGAGGCCCACATCGCCGCCGCCGAGGCCCGGGAGCCCGAGGCCGGCCCCCGCGGCCCGTCTCCGCGCCGCCGCTCCCCGCGCCCGACCCCGACGCCTGCGCCGCCTCCTTCCCCGACGCCGGTGACCGGCGCCGCCGCGGACCGCCTCCCCGCCGCCGCTCGCCTC
>NC_057813.1:126347609-126355271 GCF_018294505.1 Triticum aestivum | reverse complement strand
GCCGTTCCGCGGCATCCCCGACGCCGGCTGACCCCGCCGTCGTCCGCGCCTCCCCGCCGGCGACTCACCGGCCCCGCCGCCCTCTCCCTCCCGGCCGGCGAGCCCCTCCTCCGCGCCAAGTCCGATGCCGGCGAGCTCCAAGTCGGGCCGGTGAACCTCGGGAGTCGCGCCACTGCTACAGTGCGGCTGGATCTAGATCTGGGTTGACCTCTCTCCTCCGAAACCCTAATTTTCGTGCTATCTTTGACTGCTTGTATCTCCGCAACCGTAGCTCCGTTTTGGGCGTATGATATGTCAAAATCTTCGCCTCGACATGTACATCATTACATTCCATTGCATCATTTGCATTTGAGGTCATCTTGATGCCCAAAATTCTGTTAGAAGGAGGCTTCGTGAGTTAAATTGCAGATCCGTTAGTTCATCATGCACTTTTGTCATTTTTGCCATGTTTAATTCGTGCATGATATGCATGTGCCCCTTTGGGATGAATTGTCAAGCATTTTGTCTTCTTTCCAGAGGTGCCACCCATGTATTTTTAGGATGTGTGTGTTGTCTTGTGCAAGCTTGCGAAGAGAGGTACCTGTGATTGCAGATTTCAGGGACTTAGTGATTTCACTAAGTCTGGGATATTTTAGTTCATGATGCTATATGTCCAGCTTGTTTCCTAGTGATCCGTGCCTCTTTTGAGGATGATCAGTAAGGGAGTTTTGATATTTATGTTATGCTCTTTCCATCCATGTCTTTGTTTGCATATGTGGAGTGCTCTAGGTTGACTCAATCGAGCTCAACTTTTGCTTCGTTGTTAATCTGGGCAGATCGTCAACTTGTTTGCGATTTTGCCGATGCTACCGTTAGTGTTCCATGCATGCTATGCCTTTGTTATTGCCATGTGTAGCTAGCACATTGTGCCTTCTTGCTGGTTATATGCTTTCCTTGCCATGACTTGCACCGTAGTGAGTGCATCGAGCTCGTTTACATGCCTTCGTGAGTTATATTTCAGCGTGTCTCAGTTTTCACTAAGTCTGAAAACTGATTGTGTTCGAGCTATGTTCGTGAGCTCGGTAGAGTATTTTGTGAACCCTTTTGGCCCCAGGTCACTTTGGGTGTTTTGTTAAGCTTGTTGAGTAGCTCCATGCCATGTTCTTACTTGTCATGTTCAGGTTTTCTATCATGTTGTTTTGCTGCTCCGAAGAGAGCATCGTGATCTGAAATTTCAGACTAGTGTTAATTTCACTAAGTCTGAAACCTGTTTTGCATTTGCGTTTTAGCCATGCTTGTTTGAACCTCTTAATGGATGAATTTGCCTATGGCTCAGTGCTAGTGTTTTGTCAACCATCTTGTTTACATCACTGCCATGCATTTTGTTTTCATGTTTGGTGTCTGTAGCATGTTCATTTCGTTGCATTTAGATGCCTACTTGCTGTAAATCGCATACCGGTGTCATATCTTAAAACGCTTGCCATTTCCAAACCGTAGCTCCGATTCCAATGATCTTTATATCGTTTTCAAGCGATTTCATCCCCTCTATCCAGTGGCACACTTGGTTTTCCAAGTTGATGCCAGGTTCATGCAGTTCCTGTCATATCTTGCATTTTGCATCCTGCATCGCATCCCGCATAGCATATCGTCATTTCATCATATTGCTTGGTCTTGCCCGTGGTTGATTGTATCCTTGTTGCTTGTTTGTCTTGTTGGGTAGAGCCGGGAGACGAGTTCGCTACCGAGGAGCCCGTTGAGTTTGCTTGTGAGGATCCAGCCAACTCTGACAACTGTGCAGGCAAGATGATCATACCCTCGAAATCACTACTATCTTTGCTATGCTAGTTTGCTCGCTCTTTTGCTATGCCAATGCTACGATGCCTACCACTTGCTTGCCAGCCACCCAAATTGCCATGTTCAGCCTCTAACCCACCATATCCTAGCAAACCATTGATTGGCCATGTTACCGCTTTGCTCAGCCCCTCTTATAGCGTTGTTAGTTGCAGGTGAAGATCGAAGTTTGTTCCTTGTTGGAACATGGAGATGTTGTTCCTTGTTGGAACATGTTTACTTGTTGGGATATCACAATATATCTTACTTAATTAATGCATCTATATACTTGGTAAAGGGTGGAAGGCTCGGCCTTATGCCTGGTGTTTTGTTCCACTCTTGCCGCCCTAGTTTCCGTCATATCGGTGTTATGTTCCCGGATTTTGCGTCCCTTACGCGGTTGGGCTATAATGGGAACCCCTTGACAGTTCGCCTTAAGTAAAGCTTCTCCAGCAATGCCCACCATTGGTTTTACCATTCGCCACCTAGCCTCTTTTTCCCTTGGGTTTCGCGGACTCAAGGGTCATCATTATTTTAACCCCCCGGGCCAGTGCTCCTCTGAGTGTTGGTCCACCTGTCAGCTACCGGTGGCTACCAGGGGCAACTCTGGGCTGGCCTACCCGTACCTAGGACAATCTGAGTGTGCCCTGAGAAAGAGATATGTGCAGCTCCTATCGGGATTTGTCGGCACATTCGGGCGGTGTTGCTGGTTTAGTTTTACCCTGTCGAAATGTCTTGTTGTACCGGGATACCGAGTCTGATCGGAATGTCTCGGGTGGAGGTCTATTCCTTCGTTGACCGTGAGAGCTTGTCATGGGCTAAGTTGGGACTCCCCTGCAGGGATTGAACTTTCGGAAGCCGTGCCCGCGGTTATGGGCAGATGGGAATTTGTTAACGTCCGGTTGTAGAAAACCCGAAGTTGACCTTAATTAAAATACATCAACCGTGTGTGTAACCGTGATGGTCTCTTTCCGGCGGAGTCCGGGAAGTGAACACGGTTGTTGGAGTTATGCTTGACGTAGGTAGTCCAGGATCACTTCTTGATCATACTTTTATCGACCGTGCTTTGCCTTCTCTTCTCGCTCTCATTTGTGTATGTTAGCCACCATATATGCTAGTCGCTTGCTGCAGCTCCACCTCATTACCTCATCCTTCCTATAAGCTTAAATAGTCTTGATCTCGCGGGTGCGAGATTGCTGAGTCCCCGTGGCTCACAGATACTTCCAAAACCAGCTTGCAGGTGCCGATGAGTCTGTGCAGATGACGCAACCAAGCTCAGGAGGAGCTCGATGAAGATCTTGCCCTTTGTGTTGTTTCGTTCTAGTTGATCAGTAGTGGAGCCCAGTTGGGGTCGATTGGGGACCTTTGTCGCATTTGGGGTTCTTCTTTATTTCGGTTCCGTAGTCGGACCTTGATTGTATCTGGATGATGTAATGCTTTATTCATGTAATTGTGTGAAGTGGCGAGTGTAAGCCAACTATGTATCTCTTTCCCTTATTATATTACATGGGTTGTGTGAAGATTACCTCACTTGCGACATATGCCTTCGATGCGATTATGCCTCTAAGTCGTGCCTCAACACGTGGGAGATATAGTCGCATCGAGGGTGTTACAAGTTGGTATCAGAGCCTTCCCCGACCTTAGGAGCCCCATTGCTTGATCGTTTTTAGTGGCCGAGTTGTGTCTAGAAAAATGTTTTGAGTCCTTAGGAATTATATATCGGAGAGTTAGGAATTCTTTTTACTCCCCAGTCTCTTCATCGCTCTGGTAAGGCATCCTGACGTAGAGTTTTGACTCTTCTCTTCTCAAATTTCACTAAAAAAAAATTTTAGGATCACGCGGGTATCTTGGAATCGTTCCGATGGTTTTATGATGAGAACATTGTCTTGGTGCCTCCTGTCAGGGGTTTAGTGGAAGTGTCCCGGGGAGTTGAGCTCTGAGGTGTTGTCGTCATAATTTTATCGTTGCAGTTCTGGAATACCTGAGTTTAGTACGCCGACATCGAAAATCTCTTTTATGCAGTTGTTGGTGAGATAACCCCGATAACCCAGTACTGAGGTGAGTACGGGAGTATTGCCATGACTTGTATAACGGATGCTTTTCGAAGGTTGAGGTAGACGATTTCCGAAGGTTTCTTGGTTATGTGTTGAAGGATGGATACAGCTGGATGTAGGATTTGCTAGTTTGGGTGAGATATTATGCTTCCCCTGTATCCCCAACACCTGATTGCATAACCGGAAAATTTCGGGAGTTTCATAGGTGGGAATTCAAGTAGCTCTTAGGATATCTTTTCGACAGATGTATGATATGAAATTGGGGTTCGACGTCTAGTGGTCCGCCTTTCCACGGTCGTTTTTACAGTGGTCTCGTTGTGTCTTAAAGAACCCTTGGCTATGCTGGTTCGGGGACACTTCGTATGTCATGTGCACTGCCTTGTACATGATGGTGCTGTACACTCGAGCCCGTGTGGGCCCCACCACGAAAACTTCGGACGAAATCTCTATCATATGTTTGTTCCAGCTTATTCTGCAAGCCAGTCCTTTGTTTTTGTTTTGAGTTGTGGTATTCGAGTTGCTTCAATGTCAAGTGTTGATTCCATACCTTTCCGAAATGGTGTTCTCATACTCCGATGTGAATACCAATCCTTCTCGACAATCGAGATTGTCATGTCAATCCTTTTCAACCAGCGTCTTTCTCTTCAAGTGGATCCGATCATTTCAACATTCGCAAGATCACCTCTCAGTTCTCTCAACGGTGTTTGTTTCATCCGTCCCAAGTTGTTTTTGTTTTCCCGCCCTCCCACCCCTTTTTTTCTTCAAGGACTCAGATTTCTTAATCGAGTATCCATTTTATTGATGGGAAGTTTCTCCATTCTTTTCCGTCAATGTTCTTATCCGGTGATTCTCATGAAGATTCTAATGGAGCTTCAAGTTCATCATCCTTCATTATTGTTTCTTCTCCGGTGGTGTTAATTTCAAGCTTTCGGTGTTGATCATTTTTTTTTCCTCGTGTCAAATGCTTGTTGATACCGGTGCACCTCTTAATCTTTCACTTCTCGCTTTTCATTTGTTCTGGAGTGCTCAAGATGTCTCGAAGATTCGTGTTTCCACTCTGCATTCGTTCAAGCTCTTTCGAGATTGGTATCTCATTCAAGTCATTTAATTCAACCGGTGCAACATCTCTTTTAAATCTTTTCAACGGTGCTTCTTTTGAGTGGGCCCTAACCCACAGGTCTTTTCCCAGGATCTTACCTGACTCTTCTATTTTCCCAGAGCTATCCTAAATTCTTCTCCAAGTTTGACGTAAGAATGAGTTGTCATCAGTCAAATGATTTTCTCCAAGATCTTTCAAATTCTTATCATCGTTGGCTCAACTTTTCCATTCTTTATTCCGGTGTGCCTCAATAATTCTTGGTGGTGTTTCTCGTTGTCATTCTCATCATTTGAAGACCGAAAAAGAGTTTCTCTTTAATCTTGCTCTATTCTCTTCAAGATTCATGGTGCTAGCTTGTTGCCATCCTCTCATAATTGTTTTCGATTGTGAGAATCTTTTTTTCACCCATCAGGAGATATTCAAGAGTCTTCTCAGTTTGTCATCCGGAGTCCATCAATTCAGGTTTATTCATTCTCAGCCGTCAGTTGTCATTCTCCTATCTTGCCGGTGCATCTATCGAATATCCTCTAATCAGTTCTTGATCTCTTTGTTCTCATGTATCTAGTTTGTCTCAAGCACCTTCGTTCATTTGCTAATTCTTATCGGTGATGCACCACTACTTCGATCATTTTCAATTCTTACGGTGGTTCTTTCAAGATCTCTCTTCCTTGTTCATCATATCAATTCATTTGTTGTTCCAATCCTACCGGTGGTTCGTTGAAGACCTTCTCAAGTTTTGATATATCTCTTTTAATCCTTTCTACGAGAATAAGAAGTATGCCAAATCCGTTGATTGCCATCAATTTAATTGGTGAAGGATAGACATAACATAATTCTTATTCTTGTTTCATCAAGTTTATTCAATTTCTTTTCCGGAGTGGTTCATCGTATCACATTCTCAGTCGAGTTGCTCATCTTTTTTTTCCCGGAGTTCCAAGCTCTAATTATCACGGAGATCCATCTAAATCATCACAAGGCTTCACCTTGTGTTTTCAACTTCTCTTTCTTTTTATCATCCTTTTATTACCGGAGTTCTTCATGGAAGTTCTACATGGTGGTTCATCAAGGATTCCTTTCATTCTTCAATTGTTCTTCAGGTTTTCTCTCGAAGTTATGACCCGCCAAGCTATACTCTAACATAAACATGGTGCTCAACACATGTTTTGTTTTGAGGAGCTCAAGTATTCTTCATCTTGCATTTCGAAGTGCAATTCTTTCTACCATATTTTGGAGGTGGTATTATGTCATTCTTGATAATTTGAGTTCATGTTCAATGATCCACATGTTGTTAAGTATGAGATATTTTAAATCCATCAACCTATTCGTTGGAATTATCTTGGGTTATATTTCACCTAAAGCCTTCCCTTGGGAATGTTGCTATTTCTGGTGCTTGCCAATGATCCAAGTTATCTCTTTATCATCTTGGTGGAAGAAGTTTTCATCTCTTCGTTGATCTCAAGTAAGCAATTGTTTCCGTTAGTGGCCGGTTGTCACCTCATAATTTTGAGATGTTTTTCATAAGCCCACTACAAGCTTGTGCTTTTCGTTGTTGATTTTCCAACAACTCCGTTCAAATCTTCTTTGCAAGAATGCTTTCCAAACTCATTTGTGGCAGAAGTTGGCATTTTCTTCTCCATTCTGTTATTCCAATGATATATCTTCTATTATTTCTTTCGGAGGCATTGTGACGTTGCTCTTTTCACTCACCATCTCGATTCGTGAGGATCGTGTTCTTTTCTTGCTTATCCATTTAACCGGAGTGGTTTCGAATTCTATCTTGTCCATTAAACTCTTGATTCATGTCTTTGCAACCTTCAAGTTCTCGTAATGTTCCTTGTTCCTCTTTTCTAACGGATTGTTTGCAATCTCATTCGTCTCTGCTGTACTCTTTCTTTTAAATTGCTCAACCTCTCAAGGTTCATGGTTTCACTCAGTTTGTCGAAGAAGCAACTTAGTTTTACCTCTTCTCTTCCTCTTCCGTTTTCCCTCCGGTGCCATCCTAGATCTCGGGACGAGATCCTCTCGTAGTGGTGGAGTGTTGTAACGCCCCAAGACCGATATGCCAGGTGTCGTGCAGTTATTCGCTGTTGTTGCGTTGTCATTGCTTGCGTGTCATGCATCTCATATCATGTCGTCATGTGCATTGCATTTGCATACATGTTCATCTCATGCATTCGAGCATTTTCCCCGTTGTCCGTTTTGCAATCCGGCGCTTCGTTCTCCTCCGGTGATCATTTCTACCTTTCTTTCTTGTGTGGGGATTAAACATTTCCGGATTGGACCGAGACTTGTCATGCGGCTTTGGTTTACTACCGGTAGACCGCCTGTCAAGTTTCGTACCATTTGGACTTCGTTTAATACTCCAACGGTTAACCGAGGGACCGAGAAGGCCTCGTGTGTGATGCAGCCCAACACCCTTCCATTTTGGCCCATAACCCACCAAACTCTGCGCCATGTCCTAGAGCGTTCGATCACGATCGTGTGGGCAAAAACCGCACCTCATTTGGACTCTCCTAGCTCCACTTATGCCTATTTATACCCCCTCCATTCGGATCTCTTCTTCCCCCGTCCGAAACCCTAGTCTTAAAAAAAACAGATCCATCTTCCCCGCGCCGGGCCGGACGTGTCCGCCCGCGCTGGACGTTGTCCGCCCCGCCGCCGCAGCGAGTCCCGCGCCGCCACGTGGGCGAGGCCCACATC
>NC_057813.1:126347046-126347599 GCF_018294505.1 Triticum aestivum | reverse complement strand
GCCTTGGTTTACTACCGGTAGACCGCCTGTCAAGTTTCGTATCATTTGGACTTCGTTTGATACTCCAACGGGTAACCGAGGGACCGAGAAGGCCTCGTGTGTGTTGCAGCCCAACACCCCCCCAAATTTGGCCCAAAACCCACCAAACTCTGCTCCATGTCCTAGAGCGTTCGATCACGATCGTGTGGGCGAAAACCGCACCTCATTTGGACTCTCCTAGCTCCACTTATGCCTATTTATACCCCCTCCATTCGGATCTCTTCTTCCCCGTCCGAAACCCTAGTCTTAAAAAAAAAACAGATCAACCCCGCCACCGACGGACGTGTCCGGATCCGACCGGACAACGCCCGCCCCGCCGCCGCAGCGAGTCCCGCGCCGCCACGTGGGCGAGGCCCACATCGCCGCCGCCGAGGCCCGGGAGCCCGAGGCCGGCCCCCGCGGCCCGTCTCCGCGCCGCCGCTCCCCGCGCCCGACCCCGACGCCTGCGCCGCCTCCTTCCCCGACGCCGGTGACCGGCGCCGCCGCGGACCGCCTCCCCGCCGCCGCTCGCCTC
>NC_057813.1:126275683-126346876 GCF_018294505.1 Triticum aestivum | reverse complement strand
GGCATCCCCGACGCCGGCCGACCCCGCCGCCGTCCGCGCCTCCCCGCCGGCGACTCACCGGCCCCGCCGCCCTCTCCCTCCCGGCCGGCGAGCCCCTCCTCCGCGCCAAGTCCGATGCCGGCGAGCTCCAAGTCGGGCCGGTGAACCTCGGGAGTCGTGCCACTGCTACAGTGCGGCTGGATCTAGATCTGGGTTGACCTCTCTCCCCCGAAACCCTAATTTTCGTGCTAACTTTGACTGCTTGTATCTCCGCAACCGTAGCTCCGTGTTGGGCGTATGATATGTCAGAATCTTCGCCTCGACATGTACATCATTTCGTTCCATTGCATCATTTGCATTTGAGGTCATCTTGATGCCCAAAAGTCTGTTAGAAGGAGGCTTCGTGAGTTAAATTGCAGATCTGTTAGTTCATCATGCACTTTTGTCATTTTTGCCATGTTTAATTCGTGCATGATATGCCTGTGCCCCTTTGGGATGAATTGTTAAGAATTTTGTCTTCTTTCCAGAGGTGCCACCCATGTATTTTTAGGATGTGCGTGTTGTCTTGTGCAAGCTTGCGAAGAGAGGTACCTGTGATTGCAGATTTCAGGGACTTAGTGATTTCACTAAGTATAGGATATTTTAGTTCATGATGCTATATGTCCAGCTTGTTTCCTAGTGATCCGTGCCTCTTTTGAGGATTATCAGTAAGGGAGTTTTGATATTTATGTTATGCTCTTTCCATCCATGTCTTTGTTTGCATATGTGGAGTGCTCTAGATTGACTCAATCGAGCTCAACTTTTGCTTCGTTGTTAATCTGGGCAGATCGTCAACTTGTTTGCGATTTTGCCGATGCTACCGTTAGTGTTCCATGCATGCTATGCCTTTGTTCTTGCCATGTGTAGCTAGCACATTGTGCCTTCTTGCTGGTTATATGCTTTCCTTGCCATGACTTGCACCGTAGTGAGTGCATCGAGCTCGTTTACATGCCTTCGTGAGTTATATTTCAGCGTGTCTCAGTTTTCACTAAGTCTGAAAACTGATTGTGTTCGAGCTATGTTCGTGAGCTCGGTAGAGTATTTTGTGAACCCTTTTGGCCCCAGGTCACTTTGGGTGTTTTGTTAAGCTTGTTGAGTAGCTCCATGCCATGTTCTTACTTGTCATGTTCAGGTTTTCTATCATGTTGTTTTGCTGCTCCGAAGAGAGCATCGTGATCTGAAATTTCAGACTAGTGTTAATTTCACTAAGTCTGAAACCTGTTTTGCATTTGCGTTTTAGCCATGCTTGTTTGAACCTCTTAATGGATGAATTTGCCTATGGCTCAGTGCTAGTGTTTTGTCAACCATCTTGTGTACATCACTGCCATGCATTTTGTTTTCATGTTTGGTGGCCGTAGCATGTTCATTTCGTTGCATTTAGATGCCTACTTGCTGTAAATCGCATACCGGTGTCATATCTTAAAACGCTTGCCATTTCCAAACCGTAGCTCCGATTCCAATGATCTTTATATCGTTTTCAAGCGATTTCATCCCCTCTATCCAGTGGCACACTTGGTTTTCCAAGTTGATGCCAGGTTCATGCAGTTCCTGTCATATCTTGCATTTTGCATCCCGCATCGCATCCCGCATAGCATATCGTCATTTCATCATATTGCTTGGTCTTGCCCGTGGTTGATTGTATCCTTGTTGCTTGTTTGTCTTGTTGGGTAGAGCCGGGAGACGAGTTCGCTACCGAGGAGCCCGTTGAGTTTGCTTGTGAGGATCCAGCCAACTCTGACAACTGTGCAGGCAAGATGATCATACCCTCAAAATCACTACTATCTTTGCTATGCTAGTTTGCTCGCTCTTTTGCTATGCCAATGCTACGATGCCTACCACTTGCTTGCCAGCCACCCAAATTGCCATGTTCAGCCTCTAACCCACCATATCCTAGCAAACTGTTGATTGGCCATGTTACCGCTTTGCTCAGCCCCTCTTATAGCGTTGTTAGTTGTAGGTGAAGATCGAAGTTTGTTCCTTGTTGGAACATGGAGATGTTGTTCCTTGTTGGAACATGTTTACTTGTTGGGATATCACAATATATCTTACTTAATTAATGCATCTATATACTTGGTAAAGGGTGGAAGGCTCGGCCTTATGCCTGGTGTTTTGTTCCACTCTTGCCGCCCTAGTTTCCGTCATATCGGTGTTATGTTCCCGGATTTTGTGTCCCTTATGCGGTTGGGCTATAATGGGAACCCCTTGACAGTTCGCCTTAAGTAAAGCTTCTCCAGCAATGCCCAACATTGGTTTTACCATTCGCCACCTAGCCTCTTTTTCCCTTGGGTTTCGCGGACTCAAGGGTCATCATTATTTTAACCCCCCGGGCCAGTGCTCCTCTGAGTGTTGGTCCACCTGTCAGCTACCGGTGGCTACCAGGGGCAACTCTGGGCTGGCCTACCCGTACCTAGGACAATCTGAGTGTGCCCTGAGAAAGAGATATGTGCAGCTCCTATCGGGATTTGTCGGCACATTCGGGCGGTGTTGCTGGTTTAGTTTTACCCTGTCGAAATGTCTTGTTGTACCGGGATACCGAGTCTGATCGGAATGTCTCGGGTGGAGGTCTATTCCTTCGTTGACCGTGAGAGCTTGTCATGGGCTAAGTTGGGACTCCCCTGCAGGGATTGAACTTTCGGAAGCCGTGCCCGCGGTTATGGGCAGATGGGAATTTGTTAACGTCCGGTTGTAGAAAACCCGAAGTTGACCTTAATTAAAATACATCAACCGTGTGTGTAACCGTGATGGTCTCTTTCCGGCGGAGTCCGGGAAGTGAACACGGTTGTTGGAGTTATGCTTGACGTAGGTAGTCCAGGATCACTTCTTGATCATACTTTTATCGACCGTGCTTTGCCTTCTCTTCTCGCTCTCATTTGCGTATGTTAGCCACCATATATGCTAGTCGCTTGTTGCAGCTCCACCTCATTACTCCATCCTTCCTATAAGCTTAAATAGTCTTGATCTCGCGGGTGCGAGATTGCTGAGTCCCCGTGGCTCACAGATACTTCCAAAACCAGCTTGCAGGTGCCGATGAGTCTGTGCAGATGACGCAACCAAGCTCAGGAGGAGCTCGATGAAGATCTTGCCCTTTGTGTTGTTTCGTTCTAGTTGATCAGTAGTGGAGCCCAGTTGGGGTCGATCGGGGACCTTTGTCGCATTTGGGGTTCTTCTTTATTTCGGTTCCGTAGTCGGACCTTGATTGTATCTGGATGATGTAATGCTTTATTCATGTAATTGTGTGAAGTGGTGAGTGTAAGCCAACTATGTATCTCTTTCCCTTATTATATTACATGGGTTGTGTGAAGATTACCTCACTTGCGACATATGCCTTCGATGTGATTATGCCTCTAAGTCGTGCCTCGACACGTGGGAGATATAGTCGCATCGAGGGTGTTACACGTTGCCACAGTGCACCTCGTCTGCAGATCTTCCGCAGTAAGTGTTCCCCTTTCTGCACCATAGATCCACGCTAGGGCTAGCATGTTCTTCTATACTGCGTGAAGTTCATCTAAGTTCTTGTGTTCCATCTGCTATGGCTTCCTTCGATCCAAAAACCCCCATAGATCTTATGCGGTACGTCTTCCACATCCATTTTGGGCACCAGTCGATCTCCTTTCCATGTAAGAAAACCCCATTATAGCGCATGAACTCCTCCGCGCCCTGTTTTAGGTCTAGAAAAATTTCTTTTCTAAACATCTGTTTGATCCAAAATAACAGCTGCAAATTGTGAAATTTGTTTGTACAACACTTAGGCAAAATCTGCACTTGTTAGACTTATTTAGTCATGGCGACTCTTCCGTCGGCTTTAAGGAAGCAATGCCTTAATTAATAAGTTAAACCATCCTTGGCGGTTTAAATAGTCTTGACGGCTTATATAGCCTATGGCGGCTTAAACAACCATGACATAGTTATCCTTATACCATTAGGCCCCTTGGTAAGCCGCCATCTTGAATATGCACAGTAATATATTTTTCCTGCCCGGCTTAAATTTGAACCGGCACTTTTCCTTTGTCTTAGGCTTTCAATCAGAATGGCACCAAAGGCACCTACCTCCTGCAACTGGTTTAAATCCATTGTCACTGATAGCACCTTGGATGATTTTGTGAAAACCGGCTATCTGCCGAAGAAAGAAGTCATGCCTTATCGTGCTCCTAACCCGGAGGAAGAATTTCCTCAACCTAAAGACGGAGAGGTTGTTGTTTTCACAGATCATATGAACCGGGGATTTACCCCTCCTGGCTCAAAATTCTTCAGGGACGTGCTGAATTTCTTTGATCTCCACCCACAAGACATCGGACCCAATTCCGTGCCTAATATCTGCAATTTCCAAGTATTCAACGAAGTATACCTTGGAGAATAACCCAATTTACTGCTCTTCAGAGAATTGTTTTATTTGAACCGCCAGAATGAGTGTGCCAGCGGTCAGAGCTTAGAGCTAGGCAGTGTCTCGATCCAGCGCCGTAGAGATGTGATCCTCCCTTATGCCAACCCGCTGAGCCACCCCAAAGACTGGAATATGACATGGTTTTACTGCAATGATACCTCTCCGGCTGATGAAAACCCTCTGCCTAGCTTCTGTTTCCTTCGTCTTGGGCCCAACCATCATCTGCCTGACAAGATTATAGCCACGGAACATAAATCACTTGCCCCCACTTTGGCCAAGATCAAGGCTCTTCTGGGGAACGGGTTGACAGGCATTGACCTGTTCCGGGTTTGGCTCGCCTGGCGGGTTATTCCGTTGAGCCGCCGCACCGGCTTGATGTGCGAATACACTGGTGCCAAGAATGATCCTCTGCGTCATAGCCCTGATGACTTACCTGACGATGTCATTGACGACATGACCAAGTCTCTTCTGAACGAGAGCCTGGCGGATTGCGGCAAGGTGGGCCTAGCCCCCTTCCGTAAAGCTAACCCGGCTCCAAAGGTAAACCTCCCATGTGAAATGACTACTTTAATTTCTTAATGTTTCACCCATACTCATGCATATGCTAATCTTTGCAGGCGGGTGATAAATTTTGGAAAGTCAAATATGACCATGAAGCTGCCAAGAAAGCTAGAAAAGAGAAGAAAGCCGCCAGGAAAGAAGTTGCCAAAAGGAAGGGCAAGAAAGCCACCGCTTCTGACCTGCTTCAGCTAGCAGACTCTTCTAAGTTGGAGGTAGCCCTTGATTCCCTTGGCTCATTTTTTAACCATCTTATTGACACTGATTATCAGCAGGAGGACACTGGAGCAAGCCGTAACAAGGCTGATGAGGTAACTATCCTTTCCTCTGACTTCGAGCCTTTGCCAAGACGGAAAATCCACAGAGTGACCCGGAAAGTAAGGTTTTCTCATCCTTTAGCTCATCACGATCCTCAATTTCTTTTGAAGCGGCAAATTCACGAGAGCCGGAGGCAGACCCGGACTAGCAAGGATGCAGAGCTCTCCTCCGGCTTACAAACACTCCAAGGAAGTGCCGAAATGAGGTCACTTCTATTTTAAATAGATTTTACCCTTTGGCGGGTCTCTTTCGTCAACCACTCAATTCTTTTGACTCGGATTACCAGGACACTTCCCCTTCCTCCGGCGAGTCACTATAGTCCAACCTGCCAGCTTCAAGACTGCACCAGGGTATGATGATCCGCTCATCTTGTATTTATTTTAATCCCTTGCATATTTGTGCCAATCTTTATTTTGACGCAATGGTCAAGCCAAACCCAGCAAACGTGTTAGGAAAAATAAACTAGTTGAAGATACAGTTGCGACTGAGCCAGTTCTTGAAACAGCCGTGCCGGACTCGACCATTCATGAGCCGCCATCTAAGCCAGCTTAAGATTTACCAACTCCTGCTACTGACCTGCCCAATGAACGAGCCACCGACGAATCAGAGAATCCAAAGGCCCCTAGCCCGATCAGGACTGATGACCCTCAACATGGTGAAGTTGAGATCACCAGAACCGGCTTTGTTGAACCGGGAAGGCCGACTGTACTGGCCAAGTGCCCCGCCAAGGAAGAACTTCTGGACCACTGCCAAGTCAAACTGGATGTTGCAAACTATGCTCATATTAGTATTGGAGACATCTTTTCTGGCTACATGAGCCAACTGCACAGCAGCCGGAACCTCGAGATTGATATGGTGAAGCAGATGCACCAAAAATTCGAGGTATAACCCATTCTCTTTTGTTCATTAATCTTTACTATGCTAGCCCCCAAGTCTACTGCTTATGATGCTTATGCTATAGACTTTGAAACAAACTTAATAATATTAGTAATATAAATGAAAGAAACATATAAGAGTTCCGGCTTACTATGTAGTCCCCAAGGGGCGGCTTAACCAATATGGTTGAGCCGGTCCTGATATAAAAAGTTCTTACGGGTCCTTGAACAGCAATATGCATTAGCCCCCAAGTGCCAAGTATTATTGCTTGCAAAATGCTTGGGACTTACTCTTATGAATCGCCGTCTTATGAATCGCCATTGAAAATGAAATTCTTCGGTAACATTAGCCCCCAAGTGCCAAGTGTTTTTGCTGGCAAAAGACTTGGGACTTTAACATTACATAAAAATTGGCTTGATTTTGACTCTGTATTTGTATAGGCCGCCACGAGCCAACTCGAATCCGAGGTGACTGATCTGAAGAACGGCCTTGAGACCCAAGAGACGGAAATCAAAAATTCCGACACCAAGTTCAAATTCAGTGTTTCTGAACAAGAAAAACTGAAGAAAGAATTTGAAGCTAAAAAGAAAGCCTGGGTTGATGAAAAGACTGCACTGATTAACCAAGATGAAAAAGCAGGGGCGGCTCTGGAAGAAGTCACTAGTGAATTAACCGGTTTAAAGCGTCATGTCTCTCAAATGGTCTCAGCGATCTTTGGTAAGTCACCCTGCAAGTGTTTAAATATCTAAACCTTTCAGTTGATCATAAAACTGGAATTAACTCACCTAATCACGTTTATGTAGGCCCCAGAAGCTCAAATTTGAACCAAGACATGCTGATCAAACTGAAGGCAGTGTACACTTTGGTGGAGCAATTGTACACCGGGTCTCAATGTGCATTAGCTACGGTGGCTTTGTCGAATGAAGTGCCAACCCTCCTGGTAGAGGTCTTGAAGAAGCTTTCCGTGCTCCCTCAACGGTTCAACGAACTGAGGCGGTCAGCTGCAAGAGTCGGAGCGGTAAATGCTTTAAGCCGGGCCAAGGCTTGGCAACCAGAGCTAGACCCGGCCGACATTGCCACTGGCTACCCAAGCTTAAAGGAGGATGGCACCCCATTTGAAGAAAACGACTTCACTGCCTGTGTAAAGGAGATACGCCCCGTGGCTACACTTATAGCGAACAAAGTAGATCTTACCAAATACCAGGCGGGTTATGATGAAGAAAACCGAAGAATTCCAACGCCTCATTATGAAGTGACCAGTCTGATCCCCCCACTCCATAAGCACACCTTCGCTCCTGAAGTTGACCTGGCCGGCCTTGTTGATGCTGAAGCTGAATTTGATTCTTTGAAAAACATTGACTAGTCATTGTCAACCTTCCAGGAAAGGGAGCAGGGCGAAGACGCGGAGAGGGCTAACCCGGACGCTTCAGGCCAATCATGAAGGTGAACCAGCCGTGGCGGCTCATACCTGGGATGTACTTAAAAAAACAATGTGAATTATTTGGACTTAGGGAGTCCTGTAATAGGATAGAAATAACTTTATTTTGGCTGTGCCACCGTGCATGTTTAAATGCTAAACGCCATTAAACCGTCGTGTTATATCCATCCGTGTTACTTTTCATCTGCTTACCGTATGCTTGATCAGTCTTTTTAAACTGTCCTGCATATGAAAACAGACTGCAAAATCCCTTGGCAGCTTACCACCAGGCGGGTCAAAAGGACTTAAAAAGAGTCATAGATTAGCTTGTTGTAAAAACACAACTATGATCTTATACCTATGACTTCTTAAATTTACACCGCCAGCTTATATGACCCGGTCGGTAAGGGTGATAACCCAGTCTTTGGACACCCAAAATTTCAAAGGTATAATGATGCTTATGTACCGGCGACTCATCAGTCGACATTGAGCCGGGTCAAAAGCAACCATACTTAAACTTGTAAACCTTAGAAAAAGTCTCAAGTCAAATAAAGGGTGCTTCCAAAGAGAACTTAAACCGAAATAGAATATAAAAAATTTCAAGGTTGCTGATTTGAATACGATCAGTAAACCGTTCCAGAGGGGTTAAGCTAGGATTCGAATACGATCATGTAGCCCCTAGTGGCCTTGGCATTGCGCTGATCAAGAGGGTACCAACAGTTGTGTTCTCTTTGGTTCGAATACGACCTATGTTTGAACAGGAAGCCCCCTAATGACCTTGAGAGTTTTTTAACGACTCTGATTCGAATACGATCAAAGTCGGTTCTCAAAAGGGGTTAAGCTATGATTCGAATACAATCAAGAAGCCCCCTAGTGAGCTCGGCAGTGTGCCAATCAAAAAGGTACCGACAACTGTGTTCTCTTTGGTTCGAATACGACCTATGTTTGAACAGGAAGCCCCCTAGTGATCATAATTTTTAACGGCTAGATTCGAATACGATCGTAAGCCGGATCAAGCGGATTAAGCTGGATCAAATGTGATCAACCCCCAAGTGATCATGTGAGAAAATAATGACAATGACAAATTTACCTTGGGGGAAGGAAAAAAGGACAGAGGTCCGGCTTTATTATTTATCATAATATATACATTGTCAAAATATGTACATCAGGAGAGCCTGTGGCTCAAGTGTAGTAGGGCCGAAGATGAGCAATATTCCACACCCGGCGGGTCTCTTCCTCCGACTTACGTGAGTCTTTGCGCTCTCAAACATCGATAAGGTAATATGACCCATTGTTCAAGTTCTTGCTGACCACAAAGGGCCCTTCCCAAGGTGGGGATAGCTTGTGCGCATCAGTTTGATCCTGGATGAGCCGGAGCACCAAATCACCTTCCTGAAAGGCTCTGGACTTAACTTGGCGGTTGTGATATCGGCGCAAATCTTGTTGGTAAATCGTCGAATGAGCTACTGCCAAGTCCCGCTGTTCATCTAACAGGTCAAGAGCATCCTGACGTGCCTGTTCATTGTCCTCTTCAACATAAGTCGCCACGCGAGGCGAGTCATGACGGATGTCGCTAGGGAGAACTGCCTCAGCTCCGTAAACCATGAAGAAAGGTGTATAACCCATAGATCTGTTAGGAGTAGTGTTAATGCTCCATAACACAGAGGGTAACTCCTCAACCTAGCAACCCGGCGTCCACTGCAAAGGGACCAAAAGTCGGGGCTTGATGCCTTCCAAGGTCTCCTGATTGGCTCTCTCGGCTTGACCGTTGGATTGGGGGTGAGCCACTGATGAAACATCAAGCCGAATATGCTCACATTGACAAAATTCTTCCATGGTACCTTTGGACAGATTAGTGCCATTGTCAGTTATAATGCTGTGTGGAAAGCCGAAGCGAAATATCACCTTCTTCATGAATTGAACTGCCGTAGCTGCATCACACTTACTGACTGGCTCTGCCTCAACCCACTTTGTAAATTTATCAACCGCCACCAAGAGGTGGGTCTTCTTATCTTTGGACCTTTTAAAAGGCACAACCATGTCAAGCCCCCAGACTGCAAATGGCCATGTAATTGGAATCATCCTCAATTCTTGAGCCGGCACATGAGCCCGTCTTGAGAACTTTTGACAACCATCACATTTACTGACCAAGTCCTCCACATCAGCATGAGCCATCAGCCAATAGAATCCATGACGGAAAGCTTTAGCCACGAGGGATTTTGACCCGACGCAATGAACACAATCCCCTTCATGAATCTCACGAAGAATTTCTTGGCCTTCTTCAGGAGAGACGCAACGCTGAAACACCCCTGTAACACTGCGATGATGCAACTCGCCATTGACAATCGTCATAGACTTAGACTGCCGGGTTATCTTCCTGGCCAAGGTTTCATCCTCAGGCAACTCGCCCTGAGTCATGTAAGCTAGATATGGCACCATCCAATCTGGAATGACATGAAGAGCCGCCACCAATTGTGCTTCCGGGTCAGGAACAACCAATTCTTCCTTTGTGGGTAGCCTGACAGAAGGGTTATGCAGAATATCCAAGAAAGTATTAGGCGGCACCGGCTTACGCTGAGATCCCAGCCGGCTTAAAGCATCAGCCGCCTCGTTCTTTCTGCGGTCAATGTGCTCCACCTGATAACCCTTGAAGTGTCCCGCAATTGCATCGACTTCACGGCGATAAGCCGCCATGAGAGGATCCTTAGAATCCCACTTTCCTGACACCTACTGAGCCACCAGATCTGAGTCGCCGAAACACCTTACCCGGCTTAAACTCATCTCCTTAGCCATCCGGAGACCATGGACTAAGGCTTCATACTCAGCTGCATTGTTAGTACAGGGAAACATCAACCGTAGCACATAACAAAATTTGTCACCTCGAGGGGAAGTCAAAACAACTCCAGCCCCCGAGCCCTCCAATTGCCTGGACCCATCAAAATGAATTGTCCAATAGGTGTTGTCCGGCTTTTCTTCAGGCATCTGCAGCTATGTCCAATCATTGATTAAATCCACTCATGCTTGAGATTTAATAGCTGTGTGTGGCGCATACTTTAAGCCATGAGGCCCAAGCTCAATGGCCCACTTGGGGACTCGTCCTATGGCCTCTCTGTTTTGAATGGTATCCCCCAAAGGAGCAGAACTAACCACAGTGATGGGGTGGCCAAAGAAGTATTGCTTAAGCTTCCGGATTTCCATGAACACCCCATAAATGAGCTTCTGCCAATGCGGATATCGTTGCTTGGACTCAATAAGCACCTCGTTGATGTAGTAAACCGGCCGTTGAACCGGGTGTTCCTTGCCAGCCTCCTTGCGCTCCACCACGATAGCCACGCTGACGACACGCATGTTAGCAGCCACATATAATAACAAGGGCTCCTTATCAATGGGAGCAGCAAGAACTGGCGGCTCAGCCAGCTGTCTCTTCAGATCTTCGAAGGCAGCGTTGGCAGCATCACTCCAGGTGAAGTTATATGTCTTCTCCATCATTTGATACAGTGGTATGGCCTTCTAACCTAACCGGCTTAGAGCAGCGATATGACCCGCCAAACGCTGAACGTCATTGATACACGCTGGTTTGGCCAGAGAGGTGATGGCCTTGATCTTCTCCGGGTTAGCCTTGCCCCTGTTAGAAACCAGAAAACCCAAAAGCTTGCCTGCAGGCACACCAAAAACACACTTGGCCGGGTTAAGAATCATCTTGTAAACCCGAAGATTGTCAAAGGTTTCCTTAAGATCATCAATCAAGGTCTCCTTCTCTCTGGATTCCACCACTATGTCATCCACATAGGCATGAACATTGCGCCCAATTTGATTATGAAGACAATTCTGCACACATCGCTGGTAAGTCGCCTGGCCCTCTTGATCCCAAAAGGCATTGATACATAGCAGAAGGCTCCAAACGGAGTAATGAACACCGTCTTCTCCTGGTCCTTAACTGCCATCTAGATCTGATGATAACCAGAGTAAGCATCCAAAAAAACTCAAACGCTCACAACCCGCCATAGCATCAATGATTTGATCAATACGAGGGAGAGCAAAAGGATCAGCTGGACAAGCCTTGTTTAAATCAGTGTAATCCACACACATACGCCAAGTGTCGTTTTTCTTGAGCACAACCACCGGGTTAGCCAACCACTCTATATGAAACACTTCGATGATGAACCCAGCTGCTAAGAGTCGGGCTACCTCCTCCCCAATGGCCTTCCGCCTCTCCTCATTGAACCGCCGAAGAAACTGCTTGACCCGCTTAAACTTTGGATCAATATTAAGAGTGTGCTCAGCGAGTTCTCTCGGTACACCTGGCATGTCAGAAGGTTTCCATGCAAAAATGTCCCGGTTCTCACGGATGAACTCGATGAGTGCACTTTCCTATTTGGGATCCAAATTAGCACTGATACCGAACTGTTTGGATGAGTCGCCTGGAACAAAATCAACAAGCTTAGTATCATCGGCCAACTTAAACTTCATGACCGGCTCATGTTCTATGGTTGGCTTCTTTAAAGATGTCATATCCGCTGGGTCAACATTGTCCTTGTAGAATTTTAACTCTTCTGTTGCACAGACCGACTCAGCATAAGCCGTGTCACCTTCTTCACATTCCAAGGCTACCTTCCGGCTCCCATGCACCGTAATGGTTCCCTTATGACCCGACATCTTGAGCTGCAAATACACATAACACGGCTGTGCCATGAATTTGTCATAAGCTGGTCGCCCAAACAGAGCATGCTATGGGCTCTTGATCTTGACTACTTCAAACGTCAATTTCTCGGCCCTGGAGTCATATTCATCCGCAAAGGCTACCTCCAATTCGATCTTACCGACGGGATACGCTGATTTACCAGGCACGACTCCATGGAAGACAGTGTTGGACTGCTTAAGGCTCTTATCAGTTAGCCCCATGCGACGGAAGGTCTCATAATAGAGGATATTGATGCTGCTGCCTCCATCCATGAGTACCTTGGTGAATTTATATCCACCCACTTGAGGGGCCACCACCAAGGCTAAGTGATCTGGATTATCAACCCGGGGAGGGTGACCTCCCTACTCCATAGAATAGGCTACTCAGACCATCTCAAATAACGAGGAACTGCCGGCTCAACAGCATTCACAGCCCTCTTATGAAGCTTCTGGTCTTGTTTGCATAAACTGGTGATAAACACATGATATTGCCCACTATTCAGCTACTTTCGATTGCTCTGGTATCCGCCTTGCTGCTATTGCTGACCACCCTGGCCAGATTGTTGGTTATATCCACTTTGACTGCCTTGAGAATTTTGAAAATTGGTGTTTGAACCATCGCCCGGGCCATGAAAACCGCCGCCGCCTGAGCCGCCGCCCTGCCCATTGTTACCATCAAACATGTTGGAATTTTTGAAGGCCTTCATGATCGTACAGTCCTTCCATAGATGGGTAGCCGGCTTCTGTTGGGTGCCGTGTCTCGGACAGGGCTCGTTCAATAATTGCTCAAGTGTGGGGCCTGACCCGCCAGACCGGGGAGGTGGCCTCCCCTTGCGTCGTTGGTTGTTACCCTATGCACTAGTGTTAGCCACAAAATCCAAACTACCGTCAGCCTTATGTTTATTACCTCCTTGATTTGTCGGGTTGTGCTGAGGGCCCTTGCCGTTGCCATTCTTCTTTCCCTTCCCTGTCTTTTCATCATCAAACTCGGGATCCTTGGTACTATCAGAGTCGGCGTACTTGACCAGAGCCGCCATCAGCGTGCCCATATCATTACAATCGCGCTTGAGCCGCCCAGATTTTGTTTTAGAGGCAAAATGGCAATTTTTCTCCAACATTAAGACTGCAGAGCCGGCATCCATATTATCAGATGAATGTATTATGGCTTTAACCCGGCGCACCCAATGGGTTGTAAACTTGCCCTCCTCTTGCTTGCAATTTGTAAAATCCACAATTGACATGGGCTGCTTGCACGTATCCTTGAAATTCTGGATGAACCGGGCCTTTAGCTCCGCCCATGAACTGATTGAATTAGGTGGCAGGCCTTTCAACCAAGTGCGGGCGGTCCCATCCAACATCATGGTAAAGTACTTGGCCATCGCAGCATCACTGACCCCCAATAACTCCATAGTCATCTCGTAACTTTTGATCCATGCCCCGAGCTATAAGTCGGCCGTGTAGTTTGGCACCTTCCTAGGTCCCTTAAAATCCTTGGGAAAACGCTCGTTATGTAGAGCCGGCACTAGACAGGGGACTCCTTCGGTCCCGGTGGCCATACCTGCCTCGATAGAAGTCGTTGGATAAACCTGATACGACTGGTAAGCCGTCAGCTGAGCCGCCTGCTGAGCTGCCGCTCGTTCAGCCCTTGACGTATTATGTCTTGATCTACCAAGTTAAAGGCCTCATGGCGCATCGGGTCATGCCCACCTTGCTGGTTACGGCGTCAGATGTTGCTTGAAACAGCCACTGAATCCATGTGCCTGCTATAACTCGGGCTTCGGCTTGGGTGAGGAGTTGAATGGATCATGTCCCGGCTGTATGAATACGCCTCTTGTTGGGCTAAGGCCGTCTGAAGAAGCTCTCTGACCCGGCGGGTTTCAACCGCCGCCGGAGAGCCGCCATCAACTGGAAGAGCCGCCAGCCGTGCCGCTGCCGCTATCATGTTCTCCAACGGGTTAGAATAGTGACCCGGAGGTGTTGGTACATATTGAGGTGGAGCCGTGTTTACGCAGGGAGGTCCCATCATCTGCGGTTGAACCGGCACGCCGTCCCCGGGTGTTGCAACACGGTCTGCCCCCGTACACGGGGAGAGCCACGGCGGGTTACTGGGCCCTGCCCCAGGTGTGTGAAATAGGTTTCGAGGATCATAAACCGAGGGGAGTCGAGACTGAGTCTTCTGATGTCTTCTTCTCATGACCTCATTTGACGCGTTTTGATCTTGCGTGAGCCAGAAAGTCTGTGCCTGAATCCGCTGAGCCTGAACATCCAGAGCTGCCCGCTCTGCGGTTATCTTGACATCTTCCGCTGCTAGGTCTTCCTTAGCCTGCACCATATCCAATTTTAACTGTGCCACCTCCGCATCATGACGAGCTTGATCCGCCGGGTTGACCATGGAGGTTAACAGAGTGGTCAGCTTATCTGTGAGATCCATCAACACCTGAGCCAGCGAGCGCACAGGGCCTCCTGCCCCGGCTGCTGCTGATCCGGAGGTCATGGCTGCTGCAGTTGTGGAGTCTTGGATAGGTTGTGTGCCGGCCATGAAGATCCCAACCCTGCTCGGCGGCTCGAAGCAATTCGGAATACTGCTGCCATCGGATCAGCCCGCAAGCCCGCCATCTTGCAGCTGATATAACGAATCTGTCTCACCTGTGGATGACCCGCCATCAGAGTAGATGGCCGTCTCACCGCCAGATGCAGATCCTTCAGAGAGCCCTTCATGGATGCATCCCACGAAGGCACGCTTCACGGCAGGCGAAGCCCGGCGGGTCTCGCACGCTGAGCCGTCTCGACGAGGTCGGTGCAGATGTCCGGCTCAGGGCCCGGCTCGCCGATCTTGCCGATGAAGACGTGAATTCCGCCGAAGGGGACCCGGTACCCGTACTCAATTGAGCCGGCGTCGGGGCCCCAGCCTGCATCATCGATGTAGAGATTGCCGCGACGACTCTTGCTCATCCGGCCCACAGCACATCCTTTGAGCCCTTTGAAGCTGCCCTTCAAGAACTCGAATCCACCGTGCGCTGGCCCCATGGTGGGTGCCAACTGTCGTGGAATTGTCACGACAGATGTCCTAGTGAAAGGACTTAGTCGTGGAGCCATCCCAACTAGGAAGCTTGAAGGGGTTAATCGGGACAAAGGACACGAGGTTTATACTGGTTCGGCCCCTTATGATGAAGGTAAAAGCCTATGATCCAGTTTTGAGTGGGATTGCTTATGTCTCGATAACTAGGGAGCGAATCGCTTGACCTAGCTCCCGAGTTGATGTTACTTCCCCTGAACCGCCGCCGGGTCGTCCCTTTATATACATAGGTCGACGCCCAGCGGCTCTACAGAGTCCCGGCCGGCTCATAAACAGTGTCCGGCTCAGTCTCTTAACTATTCTTACCTTACAATACAAGTCATGCATCCATGGCGGCTTATCACTACGGGCCTTAAGTCACCTCTGGGCCTTGGGCCCTTGACTAAACCGCCATCTATATCCTGGGTCTTGTGCGTCAAGAATATTTGCAAGTATGACTCGGCCCCTCCTGGGCGGGTCATACTAATAGTTATATCCCCAACACTATCAGTAACTATTTGGCGGAAGAGGGATCACACTTGAAACCATATCCTCGTTAATCTGTCTATTTGTGTGCTCTTATTTTTTTACTGTTACTCCTTATGTGTGCGATGATATAACACTTGAAACCGAAAATGGTAGTTTGAGCTTTGCTGACAAAACAATCTGGAAAGAATGAGAAAATAAATTGAAAAAATGCGTCAAGATTAGATAATCAAATGGGTGGTCTGCTTTACCTAGTTCTTGATGTGTGAAGTAACCATTAGGAGCTCCTTGTCTGCAGAAAAAGTGCAGAAAATCTAAGCAAGATAACATAGCCTACTATCTTTATCTAATTGAAAAGAGGAAGCAAACTGAAGGGTTCCTTTGAGCGGATTGCACATCAATGATTTGTGTGGTGTTGAACTAAAATGTAGCATGTGGAACGTCTATGCATTCTTTGGTGTAAAAAAGCTTCTGAATCATATATCATCTCATTTTTAGCCTCATTCTACGTTCGCACGAAAGAATTAGAATTAAATCCCTGCTTGAGTGGATCAATCCATGCATAAATCAGCAAGGAAAGTCACTATTTGTTAGTACAGATGTCCATCAAAATAAATAAAATTAAACTCTTCCTTTTCAGAAAAAGGTAGGCTCAACCAATTCAAGCAAGATGCATTTGGTTACAATCACAAAACACACATTATCGTACCTTTAAATTATTGTCCAATAATACAACACTATGCAATGCAAAGCAAAGGCATATAAACTATTAAGTTCCATTTTGGAGAGAAGGGCATATTGAGGTTGAAGGGCACAATAGTTAAATAGTTCAGTTTCTGAATTCTTAAGATTTGGGTTAGTCTGTTGCTCCTCTTGAAAGAGACTCCTCGTGTTTTCTTCTCCCATAGGAAATTGCTTACTTTCTGATGGACAAAATATACATACATGAATAAAGTAGTTGGAAGGATACAACTGACATACTCACTGAATTGATCGCAAATCTACAACACTGAGAAACTGCATAAAACGTTACAGTCATTAGCTTCGCATTAGACATGATTGAATGGAATGGTGGATGCAAGCCAAGATGGCATTATGCTAGTTTATTCTTTCTGAAACTCTTCTAATAATGTTGGCATCAACATCACACAAGCCAACTAACCGAGTTTTGCACTTCCGTAGAAGGGAAAACCATGGTACATCCGTCAGGCAACAACATCAGTACAACTACAATTACAAAGTAATGCATCTAAATAATATACTTCCAATCCCTTGGTACCCTAGATCCAAAAACAGAATTGAAGGGTGGATGCAAGGCTAATTAAAGACTGAGCAGTGAGCCCCTACCTTGGTTACCACCGGCCGAAGGTCTGAACAGGTCAACAACGTTGTGCTGTTTGTCAGACATGGTTGTGGCAACACCTTCAGGAGGATAACAATGCCATGGAAGGTTGAGTACGGGCATGTCAGAGAGAGAAGAGGCTCCAGTTGGGCGTAGGTCGGAGGATCCGCTTGCGCTAGAGGTTGTGCCGCCGACGGGGGCCCGGGAGTCGTTGCGCATGGAGGTGACCCAAGTTGGGCGTGCCTAAGCTGCAGGGTACCGGCGGGGTCCCGATGCGTGCCCTGGTATTTTCATCGTGGATCCGGGTCCCTGCCCGACATTGATCCGTGGAGGCTGAAAAGAAAGCAAATGGTTCAATTTCAATAATAATTCTGGTGGAACCAACCAAAACCAATCTCTCCATTGGAGCTCCCTTGGCAGGTAGACAAATGGGAGGTAAAAGGACTACTGCTTCAGGGGAGTCATCTTGACGAACAAAACGGGTGCCGGGGAAGACGCAGAGATCGACTCCTAACCGTCAGGGAGAAATTGATGTTCTTTTTTCTGGCGGGGATGGTGGTCGATCTGGCGGAGATGGTGGTCGATCGGTTTATTTTCTTTCGGGGTACAGAAGGGTCCATGGCTTTTACGGCTGGAAACGAAGAGACGGCTAGTCGTTCGATATATGCTAGTAATGGAACCCACCAAGGTGACAATGTGGCATGCATTATGCATATGCAGAATTGTTGATCTGAGTGGACCGGTGACGTGGAGGTTGCATGTTGAGAGAGCATTGACGTGGCATCATGCTGATGTGGGCAGTACGCATGTAGAGAGAATTGCTATAGTGGGGAGCAACTTCTTAAGAATGGTAGATTCAATTTGTTATTTATAGTACATGAGTAAGAACTTGTAGCGTTGTTGTAGTTAATTATAGCTTCTGATGTTTCAGAATTTGGTTGTTGTGTCAGTAGCAATTAATTCATTTGCACATTGATCTTTTTGAGAAGATATGCATAATTAACATGTTTCTTCAGTTTTTCAAAATAAGTATTGGTTATTTTCTATGTTGCTATAAACCTATTTTCCCTACAATTGTTACTGATCTAGTTTTAAATATTATAGGATGAACGGAAGTGTTCTTACTTGGAGTGGGTTGATCAAGAGTGGCCACAGTCTTTGAAGATGTGCCTATCAAAGCTCTGGAGCATGTATAAGGAAGAGAATAGAGGTAGGCTTACAGATAGTGTTGTCAACGCTGAAGAATATTTGAGGATGCGGGATAAAAAGAGGAAGGTGGAGAATGAGCTCAGATTTTTTAAATCAGACTTTGCTAAGATGGTGTTGGTGAAGGAGGATGCACTTTCCCAGTTGGCCAGTGCAAAACAGGTTCTTATTGAACTGAAAGCAGAGGTGGATAAGGCGAGCCTGGATGATCTCGATTAGGGAAATTAATATATTGTTCTTATGAAGTTGAACTATCTATATGTTGTACTTTGTTGTTTTCCGGTAGCTATCGTACTGTGATGTTAAAATATATCTATGTGCCTGATATGAAATTGCAAACAACTATCCGATATGAAATGTGAATTTGCGTAATACTGGAATTATTAATTGTAAACTAATAAACCTCCTAATTGGGTCATGCAACTTTGCAAACGGTTCTACCAGTAAAAACGCTTGTGATGGATAGCCCAATGTCACACAGTTTTCTTCATCAAATCGTGTATGATGTAGTTGATAAAAGCAAACAGTTAACCAAGGCACAGTATGTGTGATAGTTACATGTATCACACACGAGCCTATACATAAACCTGTGTGGGATGTACATACGAACGGAAACGTTTTCCCTGGATTGACTGTGTGGGATGTACATAAGAACGGAAACATATTCCTTGGATTGACTGTGTGTGATATACATACCTACGGAAATGTTTTTCTGCGAATTCAGGATATACATACCTACGGAAACGTTTTCTGGTATTCACCATGTGGGATGTACATACCTACGAAAATGATTGGGTTTCCATGGGTCACCCGATTGCACACGAACTCATTTGGTGTCCCGGGAGGGCCTATCCCCGACGGTTTCTGGGTCGTGTGGGAAGGACCCCCTAATCTCCCACACTCACTAGGTGACGGTTCCAAATTCCATTGTGGAAAGGGGTTTAAAACCGTTTGTATAGCACCGACGCGTACCAGTGAACGATCGGTCGTAGTCAAACTTGATTCAACTAAAGTTGGAGAAACAGACACCGGCCAACCACCTATGTGCAAAAGCACGTCGGTAGAACCAGTCTCATGAACGCGGTCATGTAATGTCGGTCTGGACCGCTTCATCCAACAATACTGCCGAATCAAAGTAAGACGTTGGTGGTAAGCAGTATGCCTATTCTCGCCCACAACTCTTTGTGTTCTACTCGTGCATATAACATCTATGCATAGACCTAGCTCGGATGCAACTGTTGGGAAACGCGGTAATTTCAAAAGAATTCCTATGATCACGCAAGATCTATATAGGTGATGCTTAGCAATGAGAGGGGAGAGTCTGTCCACGTACCCTTGTAGACCGAAAGCGGAAGCGTTTCAATAACGCGGTTGATGTGGTCGAACTTCTTTGTGATCCAACCGATTAATTACCGAATGTACGGCACCTCTACGTTCAGCACATGTTCATCTCGATGACGTCCCTCGTGCTCTTGATCCAGTTGAGGACGAGGGTGAGTTCCATCAGCACGACGGCGTGGCAACAGTGATGATGATGCTACCGGCGCAGGGCTTCGCCTAAGCACTACAATGGTATGATCGAGGTGTGTAACTATGGAAGGGGGCACCGCGCACGATTGGGAGAGAAACTTGTGTGTTCTAGGGTGCCCCCCTGCCCCCGTATATAAAGCAGCAAGGGGGGAGGCCGTCCGACCCCTAGGGCGTGCCCCAAGAGAGGAGTCCTACTAGGACTACTAGTCCTAGTAGGATTCCACCAAGAGGGAGATAGCGGGAAGGAAGGAGAGGGAGTAGGAAAGGGGGGCGCCGCCCCCCTTCCCTAGTCCAATTCAGACTCAAGGGGGAGGGGGCGCGTGGCCTGCCCTGGCCGCCCCTCTCTCTCTCTCCACCAAGGCCCAATGTGGCCCATTAGTTTCCCGAGGAGTTCCGGTAACCCTTC
Organism: Triticum aestivum; assembly: GCF_018294505.1. Taxonomy (NCBI): domain Eukaryota; kingdom Viridiplantae; phylum Streptophyta; class Magnoliopsida; order Poales; family Poaceae; genus Triticum; species Triticum aestivum. Next base: position 126,326,603 of record NC_057813.1, on the reverse strand, counting down.
CGGCACTCCGGTTTTACCTGAAACTTTTCGGAACACTTCCGGTGTCCGAATATAGCCGTCCAATATATCAATCCTTATGTCTCGACCATTTCGAGACTCCTCGTCACATCCGCGATCTCATCCGCGACTCTGAACAAACTTCGGTCATCAAAAACACATAACTCATAATACATATCGTCATCAAACGTTAAGCGTGCGGACCCTATGGGTTCGAGAACTATGTAGACTTGACCGAGACACATCTTCGATCAATAACCAATAGCGGAACCTGGATGCTCATATTGTCTCCTACATATCCTACGAAGATCTTTATCGGTCAAACCGCATAACAACATACGTTGTTCCCTTTGTCATCGGTATGTTACTTGCCCGAGATTCGATCGTGGGTATCATCATACCTAGTTCAATCTCGTTGCCGGCAAGTCTCTTTACTCGTTCTATAATACTTCATCCCGTAACTAACTCATTAGTCACAATGCTTGCAAGGCTTATAGTGATGAGCATTACCGAGAGGGCCTAGAGATACCTCTTCGAAACACCGAGTGACAAATCCTAATCTTGATCTATGCTAACCCAACAAACACCTTCGGAGACACCTGTAGAGCACCTTTATAATCACCCTTTTAAGTTGTGATGTTTGGTAGCATACAAAGTGTTCCTCCGGTATTCGGAGTTGCATAATCTCATAGTTTGAGGAACATGTATAAGTCATAAAGAAAGCAGTAGCAATGAAACTGTAACGATCATAATGCTAAGCTAACGGATGGGTCATGTCCATCACATCATTCTCCTAATGATGTGATCCCGTTCATCAAATGAAAACACATGTCTATGGTTAGGAAACATAACCATCTTTGATTAACGAGCTAGTCAAGTAGAGGCATACTAGGGACATTTTGTTTTGTCTATGTATTCACACATGTACTAAGTTTCCGGCTAATACAATTCCAGCATGAATAATAAACATTTATCATGAAATAAGAAAATAAATAATAACTTTATTATTGCCTCTAGGGCATATTTCCTTCAAAAAGTTGGTCCTCAAATCATCCATTCTGCTCATTCTTGTCATTGTGTGATGTCTGGTAGTTGGGCTACAAAGCAACCATGAGCCTATAGTAGAAACAGAAATTCCATATTCACAGAAACAAAAAGTTCCGCTTCCATGTTTGTTCCACTCGAAAACACTGTTCCGTTTTTGTTTCCGTTTCCGCATAAAAAAATTCCATTTCTATTTCTGTTTTGCAAATTTCTATTTCCGTTTTCATATTTCCTCTCCATTTTCATTTTGCCTCCGAAAAAGCAGAAACTTTCCACTCCATTTTCATCCCTACTTACTAGTAAACATAACATTGTAATTATTCCAAGATGCAGTACGATGGTTAACTCACTTATTAAGGAATAGCTAGACCAATGTAATGGCATTTAATGATTGCCCATTATCTACCCACAAAGAATTGCTTTCGGCTATTGTACTAATCTACTATCACCGATGTACGGCATACTCACACACCTCTTTGCCCTTAACCTCTTCTTGCTTGATCTTTGATACCTTGTGTACCTACAAACCCTAGGATGGAGGTTGTGACAAGAAACAAAACCGTTGTGAAACACATAATTTTTTTATCATCAAGGTATACCAACAACCCCTTAATGCGCATACATGAGGTTGCGCCTCGGCCCTTAGCCCAAGGGGACTAGTCACACATCACGAATAAATCACAAGCAATAGACATTGTAGTTATTGATACTTGAAGATGAATGATTATAAATTATAAGTCTTACAATGCTGTTGATCGCGATGTATCCTTGATTACAAGTGTTGTGTTGATGGAGATGAAGGCTATGATAGTGAAGATGGTTATGGCGGCGGCTGCTATAGATGGGAATGGCGACGGCCTCTAAGATGTTGATGAATGGTTGTCTGTGACTTGATTTATCACCTAAAGTAGTCCATTTATGTGGGAAATACAAGAAACAAAGAGATTTGCATTCTTTGCAATTATTAGTTCTTAATAGGCAAATCTAAGTGGTTCCTTCATAAAAATATAAGAATATCTAGTTTAAACATGAGTAAATATGAGTGAAAACCCACTAACCAATGACCGCCGGAATGGGCAACCCACCCCTGGCCACCCTCGTCGAGGCCAGAGACCTAATATCGGTTGTCAATTCTTGGGCGCAAGCACCAAAATGGCGGCGCCAATTCAAGCTCGTCATCGAGAGCTCCTCGATGCCGATGCTGGTTGTCGCTCGCGCCGCCACGGCCTCGCACCGCCCTTGGCCCTGACGACCGGCAAACGGGAGCGCCAGCATCGGCCAAGGCGGTGGACAAGTCAGAGGCACCAAGGAAGAAGAAGGCGCCGCTCGCCCCGCCACCTCCCTAGGCATGCGGCCTCGTGCGACGCCCACGCTTTCCAATTGTGCTAAGGCAAAATGTGGCTTTTATCTTTACCTACTAATAAAGCGACTATCACTTCTGGTCATCCGTCATTGAAATTACCCTCCAAGTTGGTAAAAATTACCCATCAATGCCACCCGTAAGTGAAAAACGATTCAAGTTTTCGGACCAAAAATCGCCGCCTCCTTCGCTGATTTAAAGGGGCGCGACAAGTAGAAGTTGTTGAACAACGAGCAGCAGGGTGGTTGGCCGGTGGCTCCTCCAGCGACGAGACCAGGGTTCGATCCCCAGCTTCCACAAATTTTATCTTTCTTTTCTCATGCATGTCCCTACCCATGTATGCCTCATGGGCCGGCCCATGTACGGGGCTTTACTCCCTTGTTTCTTCTCATTTTACTTATTTGTCTTTTCTGTTTTCTTTCTTCTTTAAATTAATTCGGGATTTAATATTCTAAAAGTTGCGAGTTTTAATTTTTTTTGAGAAATCATAAAATATATGTGAATTCAAAAATGTTTAGTAAATCATAAAAATTTTGCAGATTCAAAAAATGTTGGTGGCTTTGCAAAACTATTCGCAAAGTTGTAAAAAATCAAAATTTGGAAAAAAAATGTTCGGGAAATAAAATCATGTTCATGATTTTGAAAAATGATCATGTATTCAAAAGATATTCGGGCATATAAAAAAATGTCCATGACATTTTAGAAAATGTTCACAAAAATAAAAATAAACATTTGGTTTTTAAAATTTGTTCCCCAATTTAAAAAAATATCATCGATTCAAAAAATGGTTGTTGAGTCAAAAATATGTTAATGAATTTGAAACCGGTTCATCCATTTTAAAAACTTTGTAATCAAAACTAATGTTCATGATGTTTTTTGAGAAATTAAAAAATTTCAAGAAAAAAACTGTCGATTCAGAAAACTGTCCACTGTTCAAAAGTATTTAATGTCTAGGATTTGATTAGTTTTTCGAAAGTCTTATATATCTTGGCGTTGGGAGTAGTTCGTTGTCAGGACCCCGATTCTATGCCACACCGATCTAGCATGTAACACCTCATATCACTTTGCGGCCTCACGCACGGTATTCCCACGGGTGTCACCTTACCATGCCCGGGACCGTTTGCGCCTTTTGGCACACGTATATGATGGTGTCGCTAGCATCCATATGACAATGAACCCGGGCTGACATGGCTAGTCATGAACCCGAAGTGGCACTAACTTACAGGGACAGGCATACATGACCCAGCATCGAACGTGTCGGTCATCAACGAGTGAATCTGGGTTGTAGCAACTGGGCTAGCAGGACTCCGATAAATCGGGCTGTAGCAGGCTAACAGGACTCCGGTAGACACCGCGTGACATTTCCCCGAAGGGACAGACACAGGAACGAAGAAGGACACATCCCGGCCAGCCTAAGTGTTCTGGAGCAGTAGCAAGCTACCAGGGCTCAGTGGAAGCACTAGGAGACATTTCCCGGTAAGAGAGGCTACTAAGGATAAACAACTAGATAGTCAGATCCCACACATAGCAATACACATTACACGTACGCATAACATGCAAGTATGTGATGTACAACATGGCATCACAGCATAACTTAACAACTCATATAGATAAGGCTCAAAGAGCCATCATAGCATTTATTACAAGCAGGGGTCACATGACCCAACATTCAGAGCATTCAAGCAACAAGCAGAAGCATTACATGTCTGAGTACAGACATCTACAAAGGAAAAAGGCTGAATAGCCTGACTATCTATAACATCTGATCAAGACCGTAGCTGAGGTACAAGCTACTCGTCGAAGTCCACAAGAACACTAGTAAGACCGAAGTCTCCGCTGCAAAAACATAAATAAAGCAACATGAGTACAAAGGTACTCAGCAAGTCTTACATCAGATCCTATCATACATGCATTTGTATCAAGAGGGTAATGTGGGGTTTAGTTGATGCAAGCCAGCTTTGACTCGGTGGCTATCCTGTTCTACGACTATGAGAACTTCTTTGAGGTGATATGGCGCACACAAGTCCACTAATCACCACACAATACACTACTATGGATTCATCCCCGTCTCCTTACGATAATGCCATCCATAAAACTCACACTTGTCTTGAGCATTTTATAGTATCCACTTCAAGTTGTCTATGTACCATGTAAGCATCCAAGAAGTCCATAACCGCGGACCCGGCTATTCGAATAGATCATGTTAACCCTGCAGGGGTGTACTTCTTCACACACGCTCTCGCCACTTACCACCATGTACACGTCGTGTATCTCGGCAACCTTCAAGCGGAAGCCTGGTGAGGGAGTCGGCCACGACCTGACTAACCACACAAGACTCTAGTCCAAGTTTATCGCCTATTCGGGTTCCATCCACAAGGAGATCCGGCTGGGGTGTCGCTCACGGCCCCAAATGATGTGAGCAGGGTTCCCAAGCCCACCATCCGGGTGCCATTTGGTACACCGTGCCACTGTGCCTAGTCTGTCCCAAGCCCACCTGGCCGGGTGCCACTTGGTAGACTACTAACACTACCTACAAACACCAGAAACTAGTTGCGACTCCTGGACAGAGATCAAGTTGGTTAATAAGTCAAGAGGGCTTGGAGTGCCCGGAGCCCAATGTGTGGTAGTATCGAGTCATTGGACAACATACATAGAACTCGATGGTTAAGGACTGTTCCAGTGAGACAACCCACCATGTACTCCTACATGGCCTCTCACCGCTACCTTTACCAAATTGGGTTCACACACTTCACTCTCAGCATCAGAACATAGAACACTGCACTCCAATTCATTCCCAATGAATCAGACCTGACACACTCTAAGCAATAGCAAGCATGGCATGGTAGGAACACAAGATGGCTCAATCAACTCCTACACATGCTAGTGGGTTTCAACTATTTACTATGGCAATGACAGGTCATGTAGAGGAATGGGTTCAACTACCGCAGCACAAAGTAGCAGTTGAGACGTTGTTGTCCTAATGCAATAACTGAGAGCAGGAGCGAGACAGTAGGATTGTATCGAAATGAACAAGGGGGTTTGCTTGCCTGGTAGATCAACAAGGGGGCACTGCTCCTCAGACAGGTACTCTGGAACGGACTCCGGAGGAGGACCTATCGAGAAGGAATAGTGTCGGCAATCAATACACAACATATGCAACAATATGATGCATGAACATGGCATGTAGATGTGATGCTGTCTGAGCTAATGCAACTAGTATTCAAATTGAATGAAGTCCATTTGAATCAAGGGTTCAAATGCAACTCCAAATTAAGCTCTTATATATGCCATTTTAGTGTTTCACTTATATATTAGGTATAAGTTGGTTTGTCATGCATGAAACTAGAACAGATGGATATATTGCATTTTTTGATAATTTTTCATATATAAATTATTTCAATCTGAGCTACGGTTGAATTTCTATGATTTTTTGAAGGTTGAATCATTTTCTGGAATTTCCTGATTAATTTTAAATCCAGAAAATGAATAACTGCGTCAGCACTGCATCACTATGACGTCAGCAAGTCAACTACGGCTGACCAGGTCAAACCTGACAAGTGGGGTCCACTGGTCAGTCACACTGTGTTGTCTGGGTCACCGACAGGTGGGGTCAGGTCAACGGACACATCAGCAAGTCAACCCTGACGCGTGGGTCCCGCTGGATTATAAGCTAATTTAAACAAAAAAATAAACCGGAGTTAATTAGGCGTGGGGCCCAGCTGTCGGTGTCACTGAAGGGGTTAATTAGCGGCGCCATTAGCCGCTAATGACGCTGCCACGTCGATACGGCCGGAGTTTAGCCGCTGGCGAGGTCAACGACGGCGGAACGGCTCGGGTTTCGCCCTCCGGCGACCAAACACCGTGCGGAGGGGCTCTGTGGGTTCGTGGCGCTCATGCGCATCCGGCGGAGGCGACAGGAGGTTGCGGAGGCGGCGGAGCTCGCCGGAGCGAGGCTCGCGGCGGCGGCCGGAGCTCGGCTCGAGCGGGCGCAAGGCTACAGAGCGCGGGGAGGCAGGGGAGAAGGGGGAATTGATGCAGGGGCTCACGGCAGACTCGATGGCGTCGACGGCGAGCTCGGGGATGGCCGGACGGTGACGTGCGGGCGGTGGAGATCCACAGCGGCCAACGATGAAGAAGACGACAATGGCGACGATGGAGGCCGTCCGGAGGTGCGTGGCTCGACGAGGAGGACGAGGGAGTCACGAGGAGCTGTGGAGCGCGTCGGGGAGGCGCGGCAGTGGCCGAGGCCTCGGTGGCTGTGGACGGCGGCGACGGCGGTCTCGGCCGCGAGAGAGAGAGAGCGAGGGAGAGGAGAGGACTGGGAAGAGTGAGAGGGTCCAGGGGGCGCGTGGTGTCGTCCAGATGCATTCGCGGAGAGACAGGTAGGCAGGGAGGGAGGAGGTGGCACGGCGCGGCGGTGCGCACTTCGGGCACGCGCCCGTCCTTCTGGCGGGAGAAAGACGACGGGGGAGGGGGAACAGGTGGGCTGGGCTGGCCAACTGGGCTGGCCAGGCCGCACAGTGCTGGGCCAGCACAGGAGCTGGCCGCAGGTAAGTTTTCTCCTGTTTTGTTTTTCTTTTCTATTTTCTGACATTTGTTTTGATTTAACAAAAATACTAAATCATTTTATTTTCTTATGCCATTTTTTGTAGGAACTAGTGGTATTATTCCAAAACTCCTCAACAATTGGCATAATTTTTGGACATATATAATATATATAACATATATATATCCAATACAAATAATTATGCGTTAATTCCAATTTCCCAAAATAAATACTTATGAGCTCCTAATAATATTGGTTTGATTTTTATCTCTGTCCAATATTTTCAGAGAGCAACATGAGCATTTTCTTGGACCTTTTTGGAGCAATTTTTATTGGGGTCATTTCTAAAAATGATTCTGAGGGTTTCACAAATCCTCATTTCAAATTTAAATGGAAATAAAACATGATGCACACATGACTAGCTAGTCTAGGTCATACGAGAACTAGGGATGTGACAACTCACCCCCACTTGAAAGAATCTCGTCCCGAGATTCAGGGGTCGACGAAAAGAAGGTGGGGTACTCCAGTCGAAGACGATCTTCTCGCTCCCAAGTAGCTTCTCTCTCGGAATGATGAGACCACTTAACCTTGAGAAACTTGATGTTATGACGTCGAGTGACACGCTCTGCTTGATCAAGAATGCGAACCGGGTACTCTCGGTATGTGAGGTTATCTTGGAGATCAAGCGTTCATGGTCCACTCCGCGGATAGGATCCGAGAAGCAACGCCTGAGTTGAGAGACGTGGAAGACATCATGCACTCTGAAAAGATGGGGGGGGGGGGGGTAGTTCCAACTGGTAGGCAACCTCTCCTCTTTTGGCGAGAATGCGAATAGGACCAATGTAATGAGGAGCCAACTTGCCCTTGATACCGAAACAATGGGTACCCTTTAGAGGAGTAACCCGAAGGTAAGCTTTGTCGCCAACTTCATAAGTCATATCCTTATGATGATGATCATACTGGCTCTTTTGATGAGACTGGGCTGTTTTCAAGTTCTCACGAATGATGCGAACTTGCTCTTCTGCCTCCTGGATCATGTCTGGTCCAAAGAATTGTCTTTCACCGGTTTCTGACCAGTTCAAAGGTGTTCGACATCTTCGTCCATAGAGAATCTCAAAAGGAGCTTTCTTGAGACTGGATTGATAGCTATTGTTATAAGCAAACTCGGCGAAAGGAAGGCATTTCTCCCAATCCATACCGAATGAGATAACGCAAGCTCTAAGCATGTCTTCGAGAATTTGGTTGACCCTTTCCACCTGACCACTCGACTGAGGGTGGAAAGCGGTACTGAAGGAAAGATGGGTTCCCATGGCAGTTTGGAAACTCTCCCAGAAATGGGAAGTGAAAAGACTACCACGGTCTGAATTGATCTCTAGTGGAACACCATGAAGTGACACTATTCGAGAAATATATAAATCAGCAAGCTGACTAGCAGTGATACTCTCTCGAACAGGAAGGAAGTGAGCCACTTTGGAAAGACGGTCAATGACTACGGAGATAGCATTATTCCCTCTCTTGGTCCTGGGAAAGCTGGTGATGAAGTCCATACCAACTTTATCCCATTTCCATTCAGGAATAGCTAAAGGCTGAAGGGTGCCAACAGGTCTGTGATGCTCTGCCTTAACGCGACGACAAACATCACAGTTAGCAATAAACTGAGTGAGTTCTCTCTTCATCCTAGTCCACCAGAACCTCTGGCGTAGGTCTTGATACATCTTAGTACTACCGGGATGAATCATCAGAGGAGATTCATGCGCTTCCCTAAGGATCAGTTGTCGCAGATGTTGATTCTTGGGAACCACCAAGCGATTCTCAAAGAAAACAACACCACGATCATCCATAGAGAAACATCCACCAACTCCCTTCTTAATGTTTCTCTTGATCCGGGAAATTCCCGTGTCCTGCTTTTGAGCTGCGATAATCCGATCCTCAAGATCAGGTTTTGCCACCAAGGTAGAAAGGAATCCGTGAGGAGCTATGTGAAGGTTAAGCTTACAACATTCCTCATGGAGAAGTGGTTGGCCCTGCTGCAACATGAGATTGTTGCAATAGGATTTACGACTTAGCGCATCAGCCATGACATTAGCTTTGCCTGGGGTGTAGGTAATCCCTAGATCATAATCTGAGATTAACTCCAACCAACGTCTTTGCCTAAGGTTCAAATCTGGTTGGGTGAAGATATACTTGAGACTCTGGTGATCGGTGTAGATCTTGCAATGTTTACCAAGAAGGTAATGTCGCCAGGTCTTGAGTGCATAGACTACGGCTGCAAGCTCTAGATCATGTGTAGGATAATTCTCCTCATGTGGATGCAACTGTCGAGATGCATAGGCAATCACATGACGATCCTGCATAAGGATGCAACCTAGTCCCTGTCGTGAGGCATCGCAGTAGATAACAAAGTCTTTAGTGAAATCCGGTGGCACAAGTATGGGAGCAGAAGTCAGGCGTCTTTTCAATTCCTGAAAACTGTACTCACACTATGGGGACCACTCAAACTTTTTATCTTTCTTGAGAAGTTCCGTGAGGGGTTTGGCTACTTTAGAGAAGTTTTCAACAAAGCGGCAACAATAGCTGGCTAGACCAAGGAAACTCCTAACTTGTTTAACAATTTCAGGTGGAGTCCAATCAAGAACAGCCTTAACTCTCTCGGGATTGACAGCAATGCCCTTACCAGATATCACGTGGCGTAGGTAGGTCACTTCTGGCAACCAAAATTCACACTTGGAGAACTTGGCATAAAGGCGGTGCTCTCTGAGTTTTTCTAACACAAGTCTAAGATGTTCGGCATGCTCTTCCTCGTTCTTTGAGTAAATAAGAATATCATCGAGGTAAACCACGACGAATTTATCTAAGTACTCCATGAAGATCGAGTTCATCAAGCGGGAGAAAGTGGCTGGGGCGTTGGTTAGACCGAAGGACATGACGGTGTACTCGTACTGACCATAACGAGTGACAAAAGCCGTTTTGGGAATGTCCCCGTTTCTGATCTTGATTTGGTGGTAGCCTAACCTCAAATCTATCTTGGAGAAGACTGAGGATCCAGCGAGCTGATCATACAGGTCATTGATCCTGGGAAGTGGATATTTGTTCTTTACCGTGACCAAATTAACGGGACGATAATCTACAACCATACGGTCCGTACCATCCTTCTTCTTGACGAAGAGGACGGGGCAAGCCCAAGGAGAAGAACTAGGACGGATGAAACCCTTTTGCAAGGACTCATCAAGTTGTTTCTTAAGCTCGGCTAGTTCTAAGGGTGCCATCTTGTAAGGTCTCCTAGAAATTGGGGCGGTTCCTGGGATGAGATCTATGAAGAACTCTACATCTCTGTCAGGTGGAACACCTGGCAGTTCCTATGGAAAGACATCCGGAAAGTCACGGACTACCGGGATATCTTCAAGGTCTGGAAGAGGGCTGGCATTAAGAGAATAGAGTTGACGCCTTGCAACTCTTGTGGAGATAGTGACTATCTTGCCAGATGGGTGTGTAAGCTGAACGGACCTGGTGTAACAATCAATCTTGGCATAATGAGCTTTCATCCAGTCCATACCCAAGATGATGTTAATATCTGTAGACTTGAGGGCTATAAGTGAGGCAAGGAATACAAGTCTGTCAACAAGGATTTCATTACCATGGCTTACACTAGAAGTTTGCCATTTGGATCCAGGAGTTTGAATGACTAGTGGAGAGGGCATATCACAAAATGACATGTTGTGCAAATTAGCATAGCTTTCAGAAATGAAGGAGTGAGATGCTCCAGTATCGAACAGAACCAATGTTGGATGATAGTTGACAAGGAGTGTACCGAGAACGACATCTGGATCATCATGAGCATCTTTATCTAAGACGTGATGCACACGTCCATGTTCAGTGAGAGCTAACTTGACACTGATCATCTTGCATGGTGGCTTAACACAACCAATAGACTTCTCGGGCTGGGGTGGAGCATAGCTAGTCTGAGAGCAGTCACGTGCATAGTGTCCTGGCTTCCCGCATGTGAAGCAAGTCCCTGAAGTTGGACGTGGACCCGCACTGACAAGCGGTCTACCAGTAGGTCTGGGTGGAACATACGACTGAGCTGGGGAAGGCACCACATAGGATGGTCTCGGTGCATATCCGGAAGGAAGAGCGGAGTTTGGAACCCAAATCCGACGCTTCTGAGAACTAGAACCGGAGGAAGATCCCAAATCACGGGTGTGCTTACGAGACTCCTCGTAAGTGAGCTGAGCTGTTTCTGCATTAATGGCCTTGTTCACAAGAGCTTGGAATGTATCACAATGATGCAGGTGGAGATCACGATGCAACTTGGGGTTGAGACCCTTCCGGAACCTAGCCTGCTTCTTGGCGTTCGTGGACACCTCTTCTGTGGCATAACGAGCAAGGTTCTCAAACTCTCTACTATAAGCATCAACAGCCATCTTACTCTGGGTGAAACTACAGAACTCTTCTCTCTTGTGATTGATGAGGGCCTGGGGAATGTGATGCTCGCGAAAAGCCTCGGTGAAATCCCTCCAGGTAGGAGTCTGGCCAGCTGGAAGCATAGCCTCATAGTTCTTCCACCAAAGACTAGCAAGACCTTCCAGGTGGTATGTGGCATAGGTAACCTTGTCATCTTCAGCTACGTTCGCAGAATGCAGCTTATGAGTGATGCTACGGAGCCAGTCATCTGCATCGAGTGGCTCGATGGAGTGATGAAATGTAGGTGGGTGCAAGCGAATGAAGTCATGAATGGTTATAGACCCTTTGAACTGATGTGCGGTATTCTCCTCGATATGTGCCAACAAGCGGTTAGATTCACGCTTGTTCCTCTCCATCTCTAACATGAACTCTGCCAACGAAGGCTGGTCGGGAGGATCCTCATCCCTACCATCTCCGTGGTTCTGGGTACGAGCAACAGAACTTCGCTTAACTGATGACATCCTGAGAAACGAAACCAAGGACGGATCAGCATCAACTATAGACTATAGAATGTAGGACAAAGAAATAGTATCTCTCGAACTCCTAGGGCAATTCCGGCAGCATAACGGCAGTAAAATGCTCAGAATGAGACATCCTGCTAAAATGGAGTAGTACAACAACTCAACATCACCACTCAAGGTTCTGAGATCATACTAAACAGGCTACACCGGAAATACTCGAAACTGGGGTAAGACTCTGATCAACCAATCCTATGGGACTATGGAGTAGTAACACGTGATCCTGATAGACAGAAGAGAAAGCCTAGTTCCTTAACCCCGCAGGAAGGATAGGATGACTCAGATCAGAAGGCCATGAGGTAAAGGAGTAAAAAGAGCCTTACGTTCCTTCCCACAATCAATTCCCTTACATAACTAAAGAATTTCTAGACTCAACTTCGACCAGTTTGGCTTGGTAAACCTACAGGCAGTCAGGCTCTGATACCAAAGCTGTCACGACCCTGATTCTATGCCACACCGGTCTAGCATGTAACACCTCATATCACTTTGCGGCCTCACGCACGGTATTCCCACGGGTGTCGCCTTACCATGCCTGGGACCGTTTGCGCCTTTTGGCACACATATATGATGGTGTCGCTAGCATCCATATGACAATGAACCCGGGCTGACATGGCTAGTCGTGAACCCCAAGTGGCACTAACTTACAGGGACAGGCATACATGACCCAACATCGAATGTGTCGGTCATCAGCGAGTGAATCCGGGCTTTAGCAACTGGGCTAGCAGGACTTTGGTAAACCGGGCTGTAGCAGGCTAACAGGACTCCGGTAGACACCGCGTGACATTTCCTTGAAGGGACAGACACAGGAACGAAGAAGGACACATGCCGGCCAGCCTAAGTGTTCCGGAGCAGTAGCAAGCTACCAGGGCTCAGTGGAAGCACTAGGAGACATTTCCCGATAAGAGAGGCTAGTAAGGATAAACAACTAGATAGTCAGATCCCACACATAGCAATACACATTACACGTACGCATAACATGCAAGTATGTGCTGTACAACATGGCATCATAGCATAACTCAACAACTCATATAGATAAGGCTCAAAGAGCCATCATAGCATTTATTACAAGCAGGGGTCACATGACCCAACATTCAGAGCATTCAAGCAACAAGCGGAAGCATTACATGTCTGAGTACAGACATCTACAAAGGAAAAACGCTGAAAAGCCTGACTATCTACAACATCCGATCAAGACCATAGCTGAGGTACAAGCTACTCGTCGAAGTCCACAAGAACACTAGTAAGACCGAAGTCTCCGCTGCAAAAACATAAATAAAGCAACATGAGTACAAAGGTACTCAGCAAGTCTTACATCAGATCCTATCATACATGCACTTGTTGTTGGAAATATGCCCTAGAGGCAATAATAAAAGCATTATTATTATATTTCTTTGTTCATGATAATTGTCTTTATTCATGCTATAATTGTGTTATCCGGAAATCGTAATACATGTGTGAATAACAGACACCAACATGTCCCTAGTAAGCCTCTAGTTGACTAGCTCGTTGATCAATAGATAGTCATGGTTTCCTGGCTATGGACATTGGATGTCATTGATAACGGGATCACATCATTAGGATAATGATGTGATGGACAAGACCCAATCCTAAACATAGCACAAGATCGTATAGTTCGTTTGCTAGAGTTTTTGCAATGTCAAAGTATCTCTTCCTTCGACCATGATCGTATAACTCCTGGATACCGTAGGAGTGCTTTGGGTGTATCAAACGTCACAACGTAACTGGGTGACTATAAAGGTGCACTACAGGTATCTCCGAAAGTATCTATTGTTTTATATGGATCGAGACTGGGATTTGTCACTCCGTATGACGGAGAGATATCACTGGGCCCACTCAGTAATGCATCATCATAATGAGCTCAAAGTGACCAAGTGTTTGGTCACGGGATCATGCATTACGGTACGAGTAAAGTGACTTGCCGGTAACAAGATTGAACGAGGTATTGGGATACCGACGATCGAATCTCGGGCAAGTAACATATCGATTGACAAAGGGAATTGCATACGGGGTTGATTAAATCCTCGACATCGTGGTTCATCCGATGAGATCATCGTGGAGCATGTGGGAGCCAACATGGGTATCCAGATCCCGCTGTTGGTTATTGACCGGAGAGCGATCTCGGTCATGTCTACATGTCTCCCGAACCCGTAGGGTCTACACACTTAAGGTTCAGTTATGCTAGGGTTGTAGGGATATGTATATGCAGTAACCCGAATGTTGTTCGGAGTCCCGGATGAGATCCTGGACGTCACGAGGAGTTCCGGAATGGTCCGGAGGTAAAGATTTATATATGGGAAGTCCTGTTTCGGGCATCGGGACAAGTTTCGGGGTTATCGGTATTGTACCGGGACCACCGGAGGGGTCCCGGGGGCCCACCGGGTGGGGCCACCCATCCCCGGGGGGCCACATGGGCTGTAGGGGGTGTGCCTTGGCCTGCTTGGGCCAAGGGCACCAGCCCCACATAGGCCCATGCGCCTAGGGTTTAAGGGGGAAAGAGTCCTAGGAGGGTAAGGCACCTCCTAGGTGCCTTGGGGGGGAGGGAAACCCCCCTTGGCCGCCGCACCCCCTAGGAGATTGGATCTCCTAGGGCCGGCCACCCCCCCCTTGGCACCCCTATATATAGTGGGGGAGAGGAGGGACTTCATACCTTGAGTCCTTAGCCTTTGGTTGCCTCCTTCTCCCTCCCCAACACCTCCTCCATCTCCTTATTGCTTAGCGAAGCTCTGCCGGAGTACTGCAGCTCCATCAACACCACGCCGTCGTGCTGCTGCTGGTGCCATCTCCCTCAACCTCTCCTCCCTCCCTTGCTGGATCAAGAAGGAGGAGACGTGGTTGTTTCCGTACGTGTGTTGAACGCGGAGGTGCCGTCCGTTCGGTGCTAGGATCTCCGGTGATTTGGATCACGTCGTGTTCGACTACATCATCCCCGTTCTTTGAACGCTTCCGCTCGCGATCTACAAGGTATGTAGATGCATCTATTCACTCGTTGCTAGATGAACTCCTAGATGATCTTGGTGAAACGAGTAGGAAAATTTTTATTTTCTGCAACGTTCCCCAACAGTGGCATCATGAGCTAGGTCTATGCGTAGTTCTTCTTGCACGAGTAGAACACAATTGGTTGTGGGCGTAGATTTGTCAACTTTCTTGCCGCTACTAGTCTTATCTTGCTTCAGCGGTATTGTGGGATGAAGCGGCCCGGACCAACCTTACACGTACGCTTACGTGAGACCGGTTCCACCGACTAACATGCACAAGTTGCATAAGGTGGCTGGCGGGTGTCTGTCTCTCCTACTTTAGTTGAAGCGGATTCGATGAAAAGGGTCCTTATGAAGGGTAAATAGAAGTTGACAAATCACGTTGTGGTTTCACGTAGGTAAGAAAACGTTCTTGCTAGAACCCTACTTCAGCCACGTAAAACTTGCAAACAACAATTAGAGGACGTCTAACTTGTTTTTGCAGCAAGTGCTTTGTGATATGATATGGCCAAAGTTGTGATGAATGATGAATGATCTATATGCCATGTATGAGATGTTCATGCTATTGTAATAGGAATCACGACTTGCATGTCGATGAGTATGACAACCGGCAGGAGCCATAGGAGTTGTCTTTATTTTTTTGTATGACCTGCGTGTCATTAAAGAACGCCATGTAAACTACTTTACTTTATTACTAAACGCGTTAGTCATAGAAGTAGAAGTAGTCGTTGGCGTGACAACTTCATGAAGACACGATGATGGAGATCATGATGATGGAGATCATGGTGTCATGCCGGTGACAAGATGATCATGGAGCCCCGAAGATGAAGATCAAAGGAGCTATATGATATTGGCCATATCATGTCACTACTTATATAATTGCATGTGATGTTTATTATGTTTTATGCATCTTGTTTACTTAGAACGACGGTAGTAAATAAGATGATCCCTTACAAAATTTCAAGAAGTGTTCTCCCCTAACTGTGCACCGTTGCTACAGTTCGTCGTTTCGAAGCACCACGTGATGATCGGGTGTGATAGATTCTTACGTTCACATACAACGGGTGTAAGACAGTTTTACACAGCGAAAACACTTAGGATTAACTTGACGAGCCTAGCATGTACAGACATGGCCTCGGAACACGGAGACCGAAAGGTCGAACACGAGTCGTATGGAAGATACGATCTACATGAGAATGTTCACCGACGATGACTAGTCCGTCTCACGTGATGATCGGACACGGCCTAGTCGACTCGGATCGTGTAACACTTAGATGACCAAAGGGATGTCAAATCTGAGTGGGAGTTCATTATAATTTGATTAGATGAACTTAATTATCATGAACTTAGTCTAAAATTTTACAATATGTCTTGTAGATCAAATGGCCAACGTAGTCCTCAACTTCAACGCGTTCCTAGAGAAAACCAAGCTGAAAGACGATGGCAGCAACTATACGGACTGGGTCCGGAACCTGAGGATCATCCTCATAGCTGCCAAGAAAGATTATGTCCTACAAGCACCGCTTGGTGACGCACCCGTTCTCCCTGCGGAACAAGACGTTATGAACGCTTGGCAGGCACGTTCCGATGACTACTCCCTCGTTCAGTGCGGCATGCTTTACAGCCTAGAGCCGGGGCTCCAAAAGCGTTTTGAGAGACATGGAGCATATGAGATGTTCGAAGAGCTGAAAATGGTTTTCCAAACTCATGCCCGGGTCGAGAGATATGAAGTCTCCGACAAATTCTTTAGCTGCAAGATGGAGGAAAACAGTTCTGTCAGTGAGCACATACTCACTATGTCTGGGTTGCATAACCGCTTGACTCAGCTGGGAGTTAATCTCCCGGATGATGCGGTCATTGACAGAATCCTCCAGTCGCTTCCACCGAGCTACAAGAGCTTTGTGATGAACTTCAATATGCAGGGGATGGAAAAGACCATTCCTGAAGTATTTGCTATGCTGAAATCAGCAGAGGTAGAAGTCAGAAAGGAACATCAAGTGTTGATGGTCAATAAAACCACTAAGTTCAAGAAGGGCAAGGGTAAAAAGAACTTCAAGAAAGACGGCAAGGTAGTTGCCACGCCCAGCAAGCAAGCTGCCGGGAAGAAGCCAAAGAATGGACCCAAGCCCGAGACTGAGTGTTTTTATTGCAAGGAAAGTGGTCACTGGAAGCGGAATTGCCCCAAATACTTAGCGGGCAAGAAGGCCGGCAAAACCAAAGGTATATTTGATATACATGTAATTGATGTGTACCTTACCAGTAATCGTAGTAACTCCTGGGTATTTGATACCGGTGCCGTTGCTCATATTTGTAACACACAACAGGAGCTGCGGAATAAACGGAGACTGGCGAAGGACGAGGTGACGATGCGCGTCGGGAATGGTTCCAAGGTCGATGTGATCGCCGTCGGCACGCTACCTCTATATTTACCTACGGGATTAGTTTTGAACCTCAATAATTGTTATTTTGTGCCAAGTTTGAGCATGAACATTGTATCAGGATCTCGTTTAATTCGAGATGGCTACTCATTTAAATCCGAGAATAATGGTTGTTCTATTTATATGAGAGATATGTTTTATGGTCATGCTCCGATGGTGAATGGTTTATTCTTTATGAATCTCGAGCGTAATGCTACACATATTCATAGTGTAAGTACCAAAAGATGTAAGATTGATAGGGATAGTCCCACATACTTGTGGCACTGCCGCCTCGGTCACATAGGTGTCAAACGCATGAAGAAGCTCCATGCTGATGGACTTTTAGAGTCTCTTGATTACGAATCATTTGACACGTGCGAACCATGCCTCATGGGTAAAATGACCAAGACTCCATTCTCAGGAACAATGGAGAGAGCAACCAACTTATTGGAAATCATACATACTGATGTGTGCGGTCCAATGAGTGTTGAGGCTCGCGGTGGCTATCGTTATGTTCTCACCCTCACTGATGACTTGAGTAGATATGGGTATGTCTACTTAATGAAACACAAGTCTGAGACCTTTGAAAAGTTCAAGGAATTTCAGAGTGAAGTTGAGAATCAACGTGACAGGAAAATCAAGTTTCTACGATCAGATCGTGGAGGAGAATACTTGAGTCACGAGTTTGGTACACACTTAAGAAAATGTGGAATAGTTTCACAACTCACGCCGCCTGGAACACCTCAGCGTAATGGTGTGTCCGAACGTCGTAAGCGCACTCTATTAGATATGGTGCGATCTATGATGTCTCTTGCCGATTTACCACTATCTTTTTGGGGCTATGCTTTAGAGACTGCCGCATTCACTTTAAATAGGGCCCCGTCGAAATCCGTTGAGACGACACCGTATGAATTATGGTTTGGGAAGAAACCTAAGCTGTCATTTCTAAAAGTTTGGGGATGCGATGCTTATGTCAGGAAACTTCAACCTGAAAAGCTCGAACCCAAATCGGAAAAATGCGTCTTCATAGGATACCCTAAAGAAACTGTTGGGTATATCTTCTACCTCAGATCCGAAGGCAAGATCTTTGTTGCCAAGAATGGGTCCTTTCTGGAGAAAGAGTTTCTCTCGAAAGAAGTAAGTGGGAGGAAAGTAGAGCTTGATGAAGTATTACCTTTTGAACCGGAAAATGGCGCAACTCAAGAAAATGTTCCTGAGGTGCCAGCACCGACAAGAGAGGAAGTTAATGATAATGATCAAGATACTTCTGATCAAACTCCTACTGAAATTCGAAGGTCCACAAGGACACGTTCCGCACCAGAGTGGTACGGCAACCCTGTCTTGGAAATCATGTTGTTAGACAACGGTGAACCTTCGAACTATGAAGAAGCGATGGCGGGTCCGGATTCCGACAAATGGCTAGAAGCCATGAAATCCGAGTGTCACATCCCTAGCTTCTGGCATTGCACTAGTACTAGCCTTTGGTGATGCATCATGTTTACTTTTACAGAAAGTTGAAATGGGGATTGTCCAAACCCTAGCATTTTAAGAATTCACCAGGTTCACCTAAAATATTTTCAGTCAATCCAAGTGGCTTTCAAAAATGTTCATCATCTTTGGAAAAATGCTGGAAACAGTAACCAGAGATGATGCACATTTTTCCATGTCATTTTGGATCTTTGAACTAATATATATTGTATTTGAGTTGGAGCAAATATATGTTATATATATTTTTAATGCTTCAATAATTCTGATATTTTGTGAGGGGCTCTAGAATATTACTTTCAGTCCCTGCAAAAATTATTGGAAGAAACAAAAATGATTTAGTGTTTGAACTAAATCAAAACAGATTGAAACAAATAGAAAACAATGATTAAAAAAATAAAACAGAGCAAAATAAAAAGGGAGAGGCCACCTGGGCCACTTACCTGGCCTTACCCGCGCAGCCACCAGAGCCGGCCCAGTTCCCCAGCCGGCCCAGCCCACCTCCTCCTCCTTTGTCCTCTTCCTCCTCTGCCAGGAGGACGAGCAGAGGCGAGGCGTGGCGCGCGTCGACGCCGGCCACCTCCTGCTTCGCGCTGGAGGCCTCCCCCTTCAAGCCTATCCATGCGTGGAGACGCCACGCAGCCGCCCGGAGCCGTCCAGCCCTCCCTCTCTTCCCCTGGACCCCGTTCCCTCCTCTGCTTCCCTCCCGCGCACACCACCGAGCAGAGCTCGCCGTCTTCGTCGCCGTAACCATGGCCACCAGCCCTCCCTCGCCCATCCAGCGTGCTTGAGAGCTCCGTCACGACATCTTCGACCTCCCCACCAAGCCATGGAACTACGGACGCGCCACAACGTCGCCGGCATCGCCGTTTCCATCGCCGGCCGCCGAGGATCTTCATCGTCAATTCACCACCATCGTCGCGTCCCCGAGCCGGCTAACCACCCCTACGGCACCGCTGTGAGCTCCCACGCCTCCCCTCCCTCTTTTCCCCTTCGATTGCGCCCTGTAGCCTCGATTCCACCGGAGCCGCGAGCTCGGCTCCGCCGGCGATGTCGCCGCCATCGTTGCAGGTCACCGAACTCGCGTCCGAGCACGACCTCGAGCTCGTGGATCTCCCAGGAGCCCGCCCAGCCTCTCAGCTCGCTCGCTCGCCAAGCGTAGCCCCGTGCCCGTGCTGGCCCGAACTCCAGTCGCCGCTGCGGGCCCCGTTCCGGTGAGCTCGAGCCACCCCAGCCCCTGCCGGTTGCACAGATGGATGCGGGCGACTCCCCGCTACGCGTAGAGCCCCTCAGTCGCCGATTTGGTCGCCGAAGGAGCGTTTCCGACGCCCTCCGCCGTTGCTGGCGTCGCCGGCGACAAGCCGCGGGTCAACTCCGGCGGGTTTGACCCCCTGACGTGTGGGCCCAGGCGCCTGCTTAGTTAGTGCTAAGTTAGTTAGTGTTAACTAACTTAGTTAATTAGGTAGGCCACTGACATGCGGGCCCCGCCCGGCTAACTAAGTTAGTTAGGGCTAACTAACCTGGTTAGTTGACTGAGACACTGACGTGTGGACCCCACACGTCAGGTTTGACCTAGGGCGCTCGGTTGACCCTGCTGACGTCACTATTACGTCATGCTGACGCAGTATTTGTTCTAGAATTTAAATAAATCCTAAATGATTTATAAATATCAGAAAATGCCCTAAACTTCAATAATTCATAGAAAATTAACCGTAACTCCAAATTAAATAATTTATATATGAAAAATTATCAGAAAAATTCAAGGAATCCATCTGTACCATTTTCATGCATGTTAGAACAACTTATCACTACTGTTTAGAGCAAATGAAGTGAATGACATTTAAATAATCACATATGGAGTTTGAATTTGAATCTTGTATTCAAACCAACTTCATTTAATCTGTTGCTAGTCGCATTAGCCCAAAACACATTCATATTGCCATGTCATAGCATGCATCATATTGTGCATTGCATTGATTGTATTTCTTCTTTGTTGCCGGTATTTGTCCCCTCTCGATAGACGTGATACCGATGATGTGATCATTGACACTGATGAAGACTCAATGTTATCTTCAGAAGTGCCAGGCAAGCAAAACCCCCTTGTTCATTCCGATACAATCCTACTCTCTCGCTCCTGCTCTCTTTTACTGCATTAGGACAACACCGATTCATCTGTTACTTGCTGCGGTAGCTGAACCCCTTTATCCTTTGCATGACCTGTCATTGCCACAGTAAATAGATGAAACCCACTAGCATGAGTAGGAGTTGTTTGAGCCCTGTTGTGCCTACTCATTCATGCTTGTTTGTCATGCCTGCTACTGCTTAGAGTTGAGTCAGGTCTGATTCATCGAGGATGAATCAAAGGTGTGTGAACATGTCCTACTATGTGTGAGCTAAGTGTGTGAACACGATTTGGTAAAAGGTGTCGGTGAGAGGCCATGTAGGAGTACATGGTGGGTTGTCTCATTGAAGCCGTCCTTAGGAACTGAGTTCTGTGTTTGTGATCCATGATTCAGCTACTACCATACATTGGGCCCTGAAATATGACCCCGCTCGACTTCTCATTCACCCTCGTCCTCTGTCCAGGAGTTGCAAGTAGTTTCTGGTGTTTGTAGTATGCTGGAGGCCGTGGACAGCGCTGACCGTAGGGGTGGGCTGTGATGCGGTAGGCACGTGGCCGGGTAAACCGGGCGCCCGTTTGGTGTCACGGAACCCTGTTCACATCGTTTGGGGCTGTGAGCGAAACTCCGGCCGGATCTCCTCATGGATGGAACCCGAATAGGCGATAAACCTGGACTAGAGACTTGAGTGTTTAGGTAGGTCGTGGTCTACACCCACGTCGGCTTTCGCTTGAAGTCTGCCGAGCACATGTCGTGTGCAGACGCTAAGTGGTGGAAACATGTATGAAGAAGTACACCCCTGCAGGGTTAATATCATCTATTCGAATAGCCGTGTCCGCGGAAAAGGACTTCTGGGTTGCTTATATCAGTTCATAGACAAGTGAAAGTGGATACTTTAAAATACGCAAGATAAGCATGAGTGCTATGGATGGCGTTCTCGTAGGGAGACGGGAGCGGATCCATAGTGGTGTATTGATATGGTGAATATGTGGACTCGTGTGCGCCACCTCAAAAGAGTTACTTGCAGTCGTAGTTCAGGATAGCCACCGAGTCAAAGCTGGCTTGCTGCAGTTAAACCCTACCATCCCCTTTGTTGATAATGATGCATATGTAGATAGTTCTGATGTAAGTCTTGCTGGGTACATTTGTACTCACGTTTGCCTATTTTATGTTTTTGCAGAGAGACTTCGGTCTCGCTAGTAGTTTCACGTGGACTTCGACGTTTAGCTTGATACCTCAGCTACGATCTTGTGCCCTCGGCAGGATCTGGTAGATAGTCAGGCTTCTCAGCCTTTTTCATTTATAGATGTCTGTACTCAGACATGATAGCTTCCGCTTGTGCTTTGACTTGTATGCTCTGATTGTTGGGTCATGAGACCCATGTTTGTAATATCTCGCTCCTCGGAGCCTATTGATTAAATTACTTGAGTCATAGAGTCATGTTGTGATGCCATGTTGTGTTTGCACATATCGAGCATATTGTGTGTATGTTATTGAAATGCTTGGTATGTGTGGGATCTGACTATCTAGTCGTTTATCTTCAGTAGCCTCTCTTACCGGGAAATGTCTCCTAGTGTTTCCACCGAGCCATGGTAGCTTGCTACTGCTCCGGAACACTTAGGTTGGCCGGCATGTGTCCTTCTTCGTTCCTGTGTCTGTCCCTTCGGGGAAATGTCACGCGATGAATACCAGAGTCCTGTTAGCCCGCTACAGCCCGGTTCACCGGAGTCCTGCTAGCCCAGTGCTACAGCCTGGATTCACTCGCTGATGACCGACACGTTCGATGCTGGGTCATGGATGCCTGTCCCTGTAAGTTTGTGCCACTTTGGGTTTACGACTAGCCATGTCAGCCCGGGCTCCTTATCATATGGATGCTAGCGACACTGTCATATACGTGTGCCAAAAGGCGCAAACGGTCCCGGGTAAAGGTAAGGCGACACCCGTGGGAATACCGTGTGTGAGGCCGCAAAGTGATATGAAGTGTTACATGCTAGATCTATGTGGCATTGAGTCGGGGTCCTGACAGCGTTGGTATCAGAGCTTGACTGCCTGTAGGATTACCAAGCCAAACTGGTCGAAGTTGAGTCTAGAAATTCTTTAGTTATATAAGGGAATTGATTGTGGGATGGAACGTAAGGCTCTTTTTACTCCTTGTACCTTATGCCTTCTGATCTGAGTCATCTTATCTTTCCTGCGGGGATTAAGAGCTAGGCTATCTCTTCTTTCTATCAGGATCACGAGTTACTAATCAGTAGACTTATAAGATTGTTGGATTTAAGTCTCAGTTCAGTTCCTACTACTTCCGTATGTGAATTGTTGATCTCGGAACCTTGATATTGTGCTTCTGAGTGGTTATGCCATCATTTTTGTGAATGTCTCAAATCTTTTCTGAGCATTTACAGCCGTTATGCTGTCCGAGTCATCCCAGGTTTCTAAGTAGTCTGATGCAATTGCAAATCCTTTCTTCCCATTTCAATGTTCCCATGGGCCAGATTAACCACACTAATCAGTGAGTTGAGGTACTTCGTTACCTTGACATATATGTTGGAGATATTATTGTGGCCCTAGGTGTTTAGGGAGTCACCTAGTAATCTAGCAATGTTTTGTGATCCCAGTGTGATGATTCTGGCTTTTATTCTCGGAAGCATCCCGTGATGCTACTTAGTAATAGGTATTCTATTCCTGGGTTCTTAAACCCGATATTCACCCTACTTACATCATGTTGATAGTGTTGCTAGTTCCTTTAGTATATTAGTAACCTTTGCGATAGTCCTCGAGGTCCGTGGTATATCGTTCTTCCAAATACCATGAACCATTATGGCAGAAGTTTGTTGGATCAAAAGATCACAACAGGCCCTCTATGAGTTCTCCATGCTATATTGTGACTCTGCCAGTTCTACCTTTCTGCATGGGTTATCCGGAAGAAATATGTGGAATTCGTTCGACATGCTAAACCATGCATCCACAACTCAGAAAATTATATGTTCTTTGAGTTGTCCCTTTAGTTGTCTTCTGACCCTCGTCTATCAATTGATAGTCAAGATTATGTGTGCATTCGTTCATCGATGCCTATTACTCTTGTGGTCTGTCAAGCCATTCTATTCCGGAATGACTAGGAGAAACAAACTCCAGTACCTCATCCATATTTAGGATTGGGTCTAAGTAGTTGTGTTCCGCAGATCAAGTTACAATCCAGCTTCTGGTCTGCTCTACCCTGAAGTATTACCTTCCTTATGACAGGAATTTCATGAGAATTGCACTACCCTTTGTGAATTCTTGACATAGTGATATTTCTCGCCATCCTTTTTCATTCCTCGGTTCCGTGTTGTTGCAGCCGGAGTGCCGACAAGTGAATCATGATGTGTGAAACCAATACTCCTAGCAACCTTGTTGCTTGGTAGTTAAAGGACAATAATTTCTTTCTTAGTGTGTTGGTTATTAAATCATCATTCTAAGGTTGATCATGCTACCTAGTCCTTGTTCTCAGTGCCCTCCTCGATCGATGGGTTAGGATTATTTCAAATTCTTGCTCTATTGATCATATCGTCTTGCCCTGAAAAGCAAGATTGTTCTCGAGCTTAGTAACATACCGGTGGCTCGTGATTTTCTGAATATCTTCTCAGAAGTATTACCAGGTTGTCACCTGACCGCTATGTTGAGCTCGTGATCAAGTTGGTTTCTTGTGAACCACCTTCTCTCCAAGAATCGGTGTTAGATATCCCTGAGCTAGTTGGTTAAGCTAAACAATAACTTGGAGGGTTGGAAGATAAAAGCTTGTCTGACTTAGTTCGTTCCAAAGGGATATTCTTGTGTAGTGTGTGTTGAAGAAAGATGATATCTTCATCGATTGGTCCCTGTGATCAGTTGCTGGACCTATTGTCTTATCAATCCTTTGATTTGAGTGTGGGCTATCGTCAAATCAAATCAGTACCAACGATGCTCGTAATGTTGTCTTACTCGTGGTTGATCCCTCGAGCATACACCCCTACATCTTTGGTCTGACCAATGCTATCACTTGTTCACTTAACTATGGAATTCCTTTTAAAAGGAAACCCGGATGAATTGTTGTTGAGCCCATTGACAACATCCTTATTCCCTCCATGATTTTGTTGAACATTAAGTTAGTGTTGGAAACTTTTGAAAGCATTTCTTCATGCTAGTTCATGGAGCAAATATTCGGATGTAAGAAGTGACTTCCTCCAGTCCATGTGCATTTGATGCAAGTTGCCGCCGTGGATTCGAGAAAGTCAATGTTGTTTCCTTTGGAATCATCCCAAATCAGTCATGCATACGTGCGAAGTATTCTGTGGTTCGGAGACTTGCAACCTCCATTCTATATGGGTCCCTAGCACACCAAGCCACTGATTGATTTGTTCAAGATTAATAAGTTTTAAGTGCTAGTCCCGAAGGTACCAGATGGATTTGTACAAAACTTCGATATCCTCGCTGATGGTTCCCCCTCCTGAACTCGGTAGTGTTTTATTATAAGACTACTTTGTGGTCATGCTTGTCTTGGACAACGTGTTCACATGTTTGTAGCAGAACCAGCTCATGTTTTGGAGCTTGCTATCATAGTTCATTTCCCGAGAATCTCGCAACGTCATCTCGTCGAATTGTGTTGCAAACTTTCATTTTTCTTCCTAGACTCGATGAGTCTGGATTATCCTGACACCAACCAGATCTGAATCTCAGGCAGATATGATGGTTTGGAACATTTCCCAAGAACTATAATATTGGTCCCTTGATAACCGGTAAAGTGGATGTCGTGGCCAGCACCACCCAGCCGAAGGACCTATTATTGTGGTATCTTGATTGAAGCAGTTGGCCACCTTCCCATAAGGACTTCGTAGGATTTACTTCCTAGTTGTGCCTTATGCTTATTGTGTTCCCGAAGTCCGACCTTTTACTTGATGTTTTAGATATCAAACCATATCTATGAATGGGTTATACTAGCACATCAAGGAGAACATTAGAAGCGGAGTGCTAAATGTCTCTCGGTCGATCATCCAGATTTTATTTGCTTGGCCTCGCTAAGGTGAAATCTGAGAAAGTGTTATCCTCCTTCGCATCTGCATCGTCCATCGCTATTCATCATGGTAGTATGTTGTGTTGTCAGCACCCTTGACACGGATGTTGGTAAAACCTTGATGATTATGGAATTGCTCAAGTTCTTGAGAGCACGCACAAGCGTTAGGTGTTATCGCCGGCACTAACCGGGATTGCTCCTAGTCCCTTCGGTTATGCTATAACCACTCCAACAGTGAATTCACTCCTTATTGTTGGGTTCTTCCCCAGTTACCAGAATCATTCCCAGCATTTGCATTTTGTTCCCAGCTTGCACCGCCAATGTGTCATTCTACCATGGGTCCCTTCCATTTCCGGTGATAAGCAAAAATCATCCATTACGTTGTCTTCAACAAGGTAATCCACATCATCCAAGTTTGAGTATGCCATTCTACCGACCCCCTCCAAACGATCGCTCGAGAATTGTCTTAGGCTGGTTTAAAGAGTTTCAATGATCTCTGAATCAAAAGTAATTCTTTTTGCCACTTAAGGGAATATCTCTACGAGTCACGGTTCCGAAGGTGTCTCGTTGTGGTATCATGGCAACTCAACTCCTCGCTACGTTGACAATTGTTTACCACCTTCTTAAGCGTGAAATTGTTGTCTACCTAGTGAACCCTCGTCATCTGCTTCACTCCTTTTCTTCGGATCTGTGCTTCGTCTCTCAGCTCAAGAGATGTTGCTATGTCTCATCCCATGAGTTGATCCTAAGTTGTTCGGTCTTCTCGAAGATCGATTGTTCTAGAGTTTTCCTTTCCTCTTCTTGTCATGTTGGCAGGATTTCTCAGAGCAAGACGACAAGACAAAGATGGTGATCGAATCAACGTTTCTACGAAGTGCAACCTGGATCGTGAAGATTATACTAGTTGCGTTTACCTTTCACCTTACCCTACGCTTGAATCTCGAGACGAGATTCTTGTTTAGTGGGGGTGAGTTGTCACATCCCTAGCTTCTGGCATTGCACTAGTACTAGCCTTTGGTGATGCATCATGTTTACTTTTACAGAAAGTTGAAATGGGGATTGTCCAAACCCTAGCATTTTAAGAATTCACCAGGTTCACCTAAAATATTTTCAGTCAATCCAAGTGGCTTTCAAAAATGTTCATCATCTTTGGAAAAATGCTGGAAACAGTAACCAGAGATGATGCACATTTTTCCATGTCATTTTGGATCTTTGAACTAATATATATTGTATTTGAGTTGGAGCAAATATATGTTATATATATTTTTAATGCTTCAATAATTCTGATATTTTGTGAGGGGCTCTAGAATATTACTTTCAGTCCCTGCAAAAATTATTGGAAGAAACAAAAATGATTTAGTGTTTGAACTAAATCAAAACAGATTGAAACAAATAGAAAACAATGATTAAAAAAATAAAACAGAGCAAAATAAAAAGGGAGAGGCCACCTGGGCCACTTACCTGGCCTTACCCGCGCAGCCACCAGAGCCGGCCCAGTTTCCCAGCCGGCCCAGCCCACCTCCTCCTCCTTTGTCCTCTTCCTCCTCTGCCAGGAGGACGAGCAGAGGCGAGGCGTGGCGCGCGTCGACGCCGGCCACCTCCTGCTTCGCGCTGGAGGCCTCCCCCTTCGAGCCTATCCATGCGTGGAGACGCCACGCAGCCGCCCGGAGCCGTCCAGCCCTCCCTCTCTTCCCCTGGACCCCGTTCCCTCCTCTGCTTCCCTCCCGCGCACACCACCGAGCGGAGCTCGCCGTCTTCGTCGCCGTAACCATGGCCACCAGCCCTCCCTCGCCCATCCAGTGTGCTTGAGAGCTCCGTCACGACATCTTCGACCTCCCCACCAAGCCATGGAACTACAGACGCGCCACAACGTCGCCGGCATCGCCGTTTCCATCGCCGGCCGCCGAGGATCTTCATCGTCAATTCACCACCATCGTTGCGTCCCCGAGCCGGCTAACCACCCCTACGGCACCGCTGTGAGCTCCCACGCCTCCCCTCCCTCTTTTCCCCTTCGATTGCGCCCTGTAGCCTCGATTCCACCGGAGCCGCGAGCTCGGCTCCGCCGGCGATGTCGCCGCCGTCGTTGCAGGTCACCGAACTCGCGTCCGAGCACGACCTCGACCTCGTGGATCTCCCAGGAGCCCGCCCAGCCTCTCAGCTCGCTCGCTCGCCAAGCGTAGCCCCGTGCCCGTGCTGGCCCGAACTCCGGTCGCCGCCGCGGGCCCCGTTCCGGTGAGCTCGAGCCACCCCAGCCCCTGCCGGTTGCACAGATGGATGCGGGCGACTCCCCGCTACGCGTAGAGCCCCTCAGTCGCCGATTTGGTCGCCGAAGGAGCGTTTCCGACGCCCTCCGCCGTTGCTGGCGTCGCCGGCGACAAGCCGCGGGTCAACTCCGGCGGGTTTGACCCGGGGTTTGACCCCCTGACGTGTGGGCCCAGGCGCCTGCTTAGTTAGTGCTAAGTTAGTTAGTGTTAACTAACTTAGTTAATTAGGTAGGCCACTGACATGCGGGCCCCGCCCGGCTAACTAAGTTAGTTAGGGCTAACTAACCTGGTTAGTTGACTGAGACACTGACGTGTGGACCCCACACGTCAGGTTTGACCTGGGGCGCTCGGTTGACCCTGCTGACGTCACTATTACGTCATGCTGACGCAGTATTTGTTCTGGAATTTAAATAAATCCTAAATGATTTATAAATATCAGAAAATGCCCTAAACTTCTATAATTCATAGAAAATTAACCGTAACTCCAAATTAAATAATTTATATATGAAAAATTATCAGAAAAATTCAAGGAATCCATCTGTACCATTTTCATGCATGTTAGAACAACTTATCACTACTGTTTAGAGCAAATGAAGTGAATGACATTTAAATAATCACATATGGAGTTTGAATTTGAATCTTGTATTCAAACCAACTTCATTTAATCTGTTGCTAGTCGCATTAGCCCAAAACACATTCATATTGCCATGTCATAGCATGCATCATATTGTGCATTGCATTGATTGTATTTCTTCTTTGTTGCCGGTATTTGTCCCCTCTCGATAGACGTGATACCGATGATGTGATCGTTGACACTGATGAAGACTCAATGTTATCTTCAGAAGTGCCAGGCAAGCAAAACCCCCTTGTTCATTCCGATACAATCCTACTCTCTCGCTCCTGCTCTCTTTTACTGCATTAGGACAACACCGATTCATCTGTTACTTGTTGCGGTAGCTGAACCCCTTTATCCTTTGCATGACCTGTCATTGCCACAGTAAATAGATGAAACCCACTAGCATGAGTAGGAGTTGTTTGAGCCCTGTTGTGCCTACTCATTCATGCTTGTTTGTCATGCCTGCTACTGCTTAGAGTTGAGTCAGGTCTGATTCATCGAGGATGAATCAGAGGTGTGTGAACATGTCCTACTATGTGTGAGCTAAGTGTGTGAACACGATTTGGTAAAAGGTGTCGGTGAGAGGCCATGTAGGAGTACATGGTGGGTTGTCTCATTGAAGCCGTCCTTAGGAACTGAGTTCTGTGTTTGTGATCCATGATTCAGCTACTACCATACATTGGGCCCTGAAATATGACCCCGCTCGACTTCTCATTCACCCTCGTCCTCTGTCCAGGAGTTGCAAGTAGTTTTTGGTGTTTGTAGTATGCTGGAGGCCGTGGACAGCGCTGACCGTAGGGGTGGGCTGTGATGCGGTAGGCACGTGGCCGGGTAAACCGGGCGCCCGTTTGGTGTCACGGAACCCTGTTCACATCGTTTGGGGCTGTGAGCGAAACTCCGGCCGGATCTCCTCATGGATGGAACCCGAATAGGCGATAAACCTGGACTAGAGACTTGAGTGTTTAGGTAGGTCGTGGTCTACACCCACGTCGGCTTTCGCTTGAAGTCTGTCGAGCACATGTCGTGTGCAGACGCTAAGTGGTGGAAACATGTATGAAGAAGTACACCCCTGCAGGGTTATCATCATCTATTCGAATAGCCGTGTCCACGGAAAAGGACTTCTGGGTTACTTATATCAGTTCATAGACAAGTGAAAGTGGATACTCTAAAATACGCAAGATAAGCGTGAGTGCTATGGATGGCGTTCTCGTAGGGAGACGGGAGCGGATCCATAGTGGTGTATTGATATGGTGAATATGTGGACTCGTGTGCGCCACCTCAAAAGAGTTACTTGCAGTCGTAGTTCAGGATAGCCACCGAGTCAAAGCTGGCTTGCTGCAGTTAAACCCTACCATCCCCTTTGTTGATAATGATGCATATGTAGATAGTTCTGATGTAAGTCTTGCTGGGTACATTTGTACTCACGTTTGCCTATTTTATGTTTTTGCAGAGAGACTTCGGTCTCGCTAGTAGTTTCACGTGGACTTCGACGTTTAGCTTGATACCTCAGCTACGATCTTGTGCCCTCGGCAGGATCTGGTAGATAGTCAGGCTTCTCGACCTTTTTCATTTATAGATGTCTGTACTCAGACATGATAGCTTCCGCTTGTGCTTTGATTTGTATGCTCTGAGTGTTGGGTCGTGAGACCCCTGTTTGTAATATCTCGCTCCTCGGAGCCTATTGAATAAATTACTTGAGTCGTAGAGTCATGTTGTGATGCCATGTTGTATTTGCACATATCGAGCATATTGTGTGTATGTTATTGAAATGCTTGGTATGTGTGGGATCTGACCATCTAGTTGTTTATCTTTAGTAGCCTCTCTTACGGGGAAATGTCTCCTAGTGTTTCCACCGAGCCATGGTAGCTTGCTACTGCTCCGGAACACTTAGGCTGGCCGGCATGTGTCCTTCTTCGTTCCTGTGTCTGTCCCTTCGGGGAAATGTCACGCTTTGAGTACCGGAGTCCTGTTAGCCCGCTACAGCCCGGTTTACCGGAGTCCTGCTAGCCCAGTGCTACAGCCCGGACCCACTTGCTGATGACCGACACGTTCGAAGCTGGGTCATGGATGCATGTCCCTGTAAGTCTGTGCCACTTTGGGTTTACGACTAGTCATGTCAGCCCGGGCTCCTTATCATATGGATGCTAGCGACACTATCATATACGTGAGCCAAAAGGCGCAAACGGTCCCGGACAAAGGTAAGGCGACACCCGTGGGGATACCGTGCGTGAGGCCGCAAAGTGATATGAGGTGTTACCGGCTAGATCGATGTGACATCGAGTCGGGGTCCTGACACCGAGATAGGATCCATGTATGAAAACGAAGTATGGACTTTGACTGACTTGCCCGTAGAACGGCGAGCCATAGAAAATAAATGGATCTTTAAGAAGAAGACAGACGCGGATGGTAATGTGACCATCTATAAAGCTCGGCTTGTCGCTAAGGGTTATCGACAAGTTCAAGGGGTTGACTACGATGAGACTTTCTCACCGGTAGCGAAGCTGAAGTCCGTCCGAATCATGTTAGCAATTGCCGCATTTTATGATTATGAAATTTGGCAAATGGACGTCAAAACGGCATTCCTTAATGGTTTCCTTAAGGAAGAATTGTATATGATGCAGCCGGAAGGTTTTGTCGATCCTAAAAATGCTGACAAGGTGTGCAAGCTCCAACGCTCGATTTATGGGCTGGTGCAAGCATCTCGGAGTTGGAACATTCGTTTTGATGAGATGATCAAAGCGTTTGGGTTTACACAGACTTATGGAGAAGCCTGTGTTTACAAGAAAGTGAGTGGGAGCTCTATAGCATTTCTCATACTATATGTAGATGACATACTTTTGATGGGAAATGATATAGAACTTTTGGACAGCATTAAGGCCTACTTGAATAAGAGTTTTTCAATGAAGGACCTTGGAGAAGCTGCTTATATATTAGGCATCAAGATCTATAGGGATAGATCAAGACACCTCATAGGTCTTTCACAAAGCACATATCTTGATAAGATTTTGAAGAAGTTCAAAATGGATCAGTCCAAGAAAGGGTTCTTGCCTGTTTTGCAAGGTGTGAAATTGAGCTCAGCTCAATGTCCGACCACGGCAGCAGAGATAGAAGAGATGAGTGTCATCCCCTATGCCTCAGCCATAGGTTCTATTATGTATGCCATGCTGTGTACCAGACCTGATGTAAACCTTGCCGTAAGTTTGGTAGGAAGGTACCAAAGTAATCCCGGCAAGGAACACTGGACAGCGGTCAAGAATATCCTGAAGTACCTGAAAAGGACTAAGGAAATGTTTCTCGTTTATGGAGGTGACGAAGAGCTCGTCGTAAAAGGTTACGTCGACGCTAGCTTCGACACAGATCTGGATGACTCTAAGTCACAAACCGGATACGTGTATATTTTGAATGGTGGGGCAGTAAGCTGGTGCAGTTGCAAGCAAAGCGTCGTGGCGGGATCTACATGTGAAGCGGAGTACATGGCAGCCTCGGAGGCAGCACATGAAGCAATATGGGTGAAGGAGTTCATCACCGACCTAGGAGTCATACCCAATGCGTCGGGGCCGATCAAGCTCTTCTGTGACAACACTGGAGCTATTGCACTTGCCAAGGAGCCCAGGTATCACAAGAAGACAAGGCACATCAAGCGTCGCTTCAACTCCATCCGTGAAAATGTTCAAGATGGAGACATAGAGATTTGTAAAGTACATACGGACCTGAATGTAGCAGATCCGTTGACTAAACCTCTCCCAAGAGCAAAACATGATCAACACCAGAATTCCATGGGTGTTCGATTCATCACAATGTAACTAGATTATTGACTCTAGTGCAAGTGGGAGACTGTTGGAAATATGCCCTAGAGGCAATAATAAAAGCATTATTATTATATTTCTTTGTTCATGATAATTGTCTTTATTCATGCTATAATTGTGTTATCCGGAAATCGTAATACATGTGTGAATAACAGACACCAACATGTCCCTAGTAAGCCTCTAGTTGACTAGCTCGTTGATCAATAGATAGTCATGGTTTCCTGGCTATGGACATTGGATGTCATTGATAACGGGATCACATCATTAGGATAATGATGTGATGGACAAGACCCAATCCTAAACATAGCACAAGATCGTATAGTTCGTTTGCTAGAGTTTTTGCAATGTCAAAGTATCTCTTCCTTCGACCATGAGATCGTATAACTCCTGGATACTGTAGGAGTGCTTTGGGTGTATCAAACGTCACAACGTAACTGGGTGACTATAAAGGTGCACTACAGGTATCTCCGAAAGTATCTATTGTTTTATATGGATCGAGACTGGGATTTGTCACTCCGTATGACGGAGAGATATCACTGGGCCCACTCAGTAATGCATCATCATAATGAGCTCAAAGTGACCAAGTGTTTGGTCACGGGATCATGCATTACGGTACGAGTAAAGTGACTTGCCGGTAACAAGATTGAACGAGGTATTGGGATACCGACGATCGAATCTCGGGCAAGTAACATATCGATTGACAAAGGGAATTGCATACGGGGTTGATTAAATCCTCGACATCGTGGTTCATCCGATGAGATCATCGTGGAACGTGTGGGAGCCAACATGGGTATCCAGATCCCGCTGTTGGTTATTGACCGGAGAGCGATCTCAGTCATGTCTACATGTCTCCCGAACCCGTAGGGTCTACACACTTAAGGTTCAGTTACGCTAGGGTTGTAGGGATATGTATATGCAGTAACCCGAATGTTGTTCGGAGTCCCGGATGAGATCCCGGACGTCACGAGGAGTTCCGGAATGGTCCGGAGGTAAAGATTTATATATGGGAAGTCCTGTTTCGGGCATCGGGACAAGTTTCGGGGTTATCGGTATTGTACCGGGACCACCGGAGGGGTCCCGGGGGCCCACCGGGTGGGGCCACCCATCCCCGGGGGCCACATGGGCTGTAGGGGGTGCGCCTTGGCCTGCTTGGGCCAAGGGCACCAGCCCCACATAGGCCCATGCGCCTAGGGTTTAAGGGGGAAAGAGTCCTAGGAGGGTAAGGCACCTCCTAGGTGCCTTGGGGGGGAGGGAAACCCCCCTTGGCCGCCGCACCCCCTAGGAGATTGGATCTCCTAGGGCCGGCCACCCCCCCTTGGCACCCCTATATATAGTGGGGGAGAGGAGGGACTTCATACCTTGAGTCCTTGGCCTTTGGTTGCCTCCTTCTCCCTCCCCAACACCTCCTCCATCTCCTTATTGCTTAGCGAAGCTCTGCCGGAGTATTGCAGCTCCATCAACACCACGCCGTCGTGCTGCTGCTGGTGCCATCTCCCTCAACCTCTCCTCCCTCCCTTGCTGGATCAAGAAGGAGGAGACGTGGCTGTTTCCGTACGTGTGTTGAACGCGGAGGTGCCGTCCGTTCGGTGCTAGGAACTCTGGTGATTTGGATCACGTCGTGTTCGACTACATCATCCCCGTTCTTTGAACGCTTCCGCTCGCGATCTACAAGGTATGTAGATGCATCTATTCACTCGTTGCTAGATGAACTCCTAGATGATCTTGGTGAAACGAGTAGGAAAATTTTTATTTTCTGCAACGTTCCCCAACACTTGTATCAAGAGGGTAATGTGGGGTTTAGTTGCAGCAAGCCAGCTTTGACTCGATGGGCTATCCTGTTCTACGACTACGAGAACTTCTTTGAGGTGATATGGTGCACACGAGTCCACTAATCACCACACAATACACTACTATGGATTCATCCCCGTCTCCTTACGAGAATGCCATCCATAGCACTCACACTTGTCTTGAGCATTTTATAGTATCCACTTCAAGTTGTCTATGTACCATGTAAGCATCCAAGAAGTCCATAACCGCGGACCTGGCTATTCGAATAGATCATGTTAACCCTGCAGGGGTGTACTTCTTCACACACGCTCTCGCCACTTACCACCATGTACACGTCGTGTATCTCGGCAACCTTCAAGCGGAAGCCTAGCGAGGGAGTCGGCCACGACCTGACTAACCACACAAGACTCTAGTCCAGGTTTATCGCCTATTCGGGTTCCATCCGCAAGGAGATCCGGTCGGGGTGTCGCTCACGGCCCCAAACGATGTGAGCAGGGTTCCCAAGCCCACCATCCGGGTGCCACTTGGTACACCGTGCCACTGTGCCTAGTCTGTCCCAAGCCCACCTGGCCGGGTGCCACTTGGTAGACTACTAACACTACCTACAAACACCAGAAACTAGTTGCGACTCCTGGACAGAGATCAAGTTGGTTAATAAGTCAAGAGGGCTTGGAGCGCCCGGAGCCCAATGTGTGGTAGTATCGAGTCATTGGACAACATACATAGAACTCAGTGCTTAAGGACGTTCCAGTGAGACAACCCACCATGTACTCCTACATGGACTCTCACCGCTACCTTTACCAAATCGTGTTCACACACTTCACTCTCAGCATCAAAACATAGAACACTGCACTCCAATTCATTCCCAATGAATCAGACCTGACACACTCTAAGCAATAGCAAGCATGGCATCGTAGGAACACAAGATGGCTCAATCAACTCCTACACATGCTAGTGGGTTTCCGCTATTTACTATGGCAATGACAGGTCATGCAGAGGAATGGGTTCAACTACCGCAGCACAAAGTAGCAGTTAAAACGTTGTTGTCCTAATGCAATAACTGAGAGCGGGAGCGAGAGAGTAGGATTGTAGCGAAATGAACAAGGGGGTTTGCTTGCCTGGTAGATCAACAAGGGGCACTGCTCCTCAGACAGGTACTCTGGAACGGACTCCGGAGCAGGACCTATCGAGAAGGAACAATGTCCGCAATCAATACACAACATATGCAACAATATGATGCATGAACATGGCATGTAGATGTGATGTTGTTTGAGCTAATGCAACTAGTATTCAAATTGAATGAAGTCCATTTGAATCAAGGGTTCAAATGCAACTCCAAATTAAGCTCTTATATATGCCATTTTAGTGTTTCACTTATACAGTAGGTATAAGTTGGTTTGTCATGCATGAAACTAGAACAGATGGATAGATTGCATTTTTCTGATAATTTTTCATATATAAATTATTTCAATCTGAGCTACGGTTGAATTTCTATGATTTTTTGAAGTTTGAATCATTTTCTAGAATTTCCTGATTAATTTTAAATCCAGAAAATGAATAACTGTGTCAGCACTGCGTCACTGTGACGTCAGCAAGTCAACTGCAGCTGACCAGGTCAAACCTGACAAGTGGGGTCCACTGGTCAGTCACACTGTGCTGTCTGGGTCACCGATAGGTGGGCTTAGGTCAACTGACACATTAGCAAGTCAACCCTGACGCGTGGGTCCCGCTGGATTATAAGCTAATTTAAACAAAAAAATAAACCGAAGTTAATTAGGCACGGGGCCCAGCTGTCAGTGTCACTGAAGGGGTTAATTAGCGGCGCCATTAGCCGCTAATGACGTTGCCACGTCGATACGACCGGAGTTCAACCGCCGGCGAGGTCAACGACGACGGAACGGCTCGGGTTTCGCCCTCCGGCGACCAAACGCCGCGCGGAGGGGCTCTGTGGGTTCCTGACGCTCATGCGCATCTGGCGGAGGCGACGAGAGGTTGCGGGGGCGGCGGAGCTCGCCGGAGCGAGGCTCGCGGCGGCGGCCGGAGCTCGGCTCGAGCAGGCGCAAGGCTACAGAGCGTGGGGAGGCAGGGGAGAAGGGGGAATCGATGCAGGGGCTCACGGCGGACTCGATGGCGTCAACAGCGAGCTCGGGGACGGCCGGACGGCGACGTGCAGGCGGTGGAGATCCACGGCGGCCGGCGATGAAGAAGACGACGGTGGCGACGATGGAGGCCGTCCGGAGGTGCGTGGCTCGACGAGGAGGACGAGGGAGTCGCGGAGGAGCTGTGGAGCGCGTCGGGGAGGCGCGGCAGTGGCCGAGGCCTCGGTGGCTGTGGACGGCGGCGACGGCGGTCTCGGCTGCGAGAGTAAGAGCGAGGGAGAGGAAAGGAGAGGACTGGGGAGAGTGAGAGGGTCCAGGGGGGCGCGTGGCGTCGTTCAGACGCATCAACGGAGAGACAGGCAGGGAGGGAGGGAGGAGGTGGCGCGGCGCGACGGTGCGCGCGTCGGGCACGCGCCCGTCCTTCTGGCGGGAGAAAGACGACAGGGGAGGGGGAACAGGTGGGCTAGGCTGGCCAACTGGGCCGGCCAGGCCACACAGTGCTGGGCCAGCACAGGAGCTGGCCGCAGGTAAGTTTTCTCCTGTTTTGTTTTTCTTTTCTATTTTTTGACATTTGTTTTGATTTAACAAAAATACTAAATCATTTTATTTTCTTATGCCATTTTTTGTAGGAACTAGTGGTATTAGTCCAAAACTCCTCAACAATTGGCATAATTTTTGGACATATATAATATATATAACATATATATATATCCAATGCAAATAATTATGTGTTAATTCCAGTTGTCCAAAATAAATACTTACGAGCTCCTAATAATATTGGTTTGATTTTTATCTCTGTCCAATATTTTCAGAGAGCAACATGAGCATTTTCTTGGACCTTTTTGGAGCAATTTTTATTTGGGTCATTTCTAAAAATGATTCTGAGGGTTTCACAAATCCTCATTTCAAATTTAAATGGAAATAAAACATGATGCACACATGACTAGCTAGTCTAGGTCATACCAGAACTAGGGAAGTGACATTCGTGGTCAATAGGATTTGTTTTTTAAGTTTTAAACATTCCCACAAGTGTGGCATGCACTGGCAAACTCATAGCCTTGGGATTTACCGCGTCGAATGCATTGTGAACACGTGAACATCGCAACTATCATCGGCTAGGGTGAGAAAAAAATGACAACATGATGAGCCACTATGTTAAAATAGAGTACGCTCATATATCAGGATATTAAGTCATACTTATTTGGTTAGACATATTTTCAGGATATTAAGTCATACTTATTTGGTTAGACATATTTTTTTTGTCTTTCGTTGCAACGCACGGGCACATTTGCTATATATAATAAAAAGGCAGGTAAATGCATCACCCCCTGTCATGAATTTTGAGAAGAAAAGGCAGAAAATTTGGGCAAACATCCAAGTCAGCAAAATTGTTTTGTTTTCTAGTTTTCTCTTTGGCACATGCATTCCTATGTTTTTCCTGTTCCCTCTTGGAGCCCTGCAAACCAAAGAGCCCTAAAGCCGCGCAAAAAGGGAATCGGCGAGAATATCAGCGATTCGGACTGATCCATGTGACAAGACCTCCGATGTTCACAGAAACTGGGCAGCCGGCGGCGCGGGGGCTCGATCGATCGAGCTCATCACTCACTGGCATTCGGAGGTGTGTTCATGCCGTGCAAATGGGGAGGTGGCTGCGGCCCAATCCGAGGGTCGGGGAGGAGGAAGAGGAGGCGGAGAAGGAGTACCAGGTGGACGTGCTGCCCGACCGGCTGAAGTCGTCGCGGAGCAGCCGCGCTCCCTCGCTCCGCTCCCTCAGCCGCCTCGCCGACGACGTGGAGGGCGGGTTCCTCCGCGGCCACATCGCCCACCCCGACAACGAGTACGTGCCGCCGCCCTGCCACGCCACCGATCCTCCGCCCGTTCCTTCTTCTTCCGCAAATTCTTCTTTGCAAATTAGGAGAACAGGTTATATGGCTACAAATCAATGAATTAGAGTTGAATGCTGCAAGCTTCAAGTTCACATTTTTGTCATGCATGTTTAAACCAATTCTAGAAAGGACGAACAACTTAAACTGTTTCAGCTTAAGCTGTATGTATCGACGGGAATGCAGCTAATTCAGTGGTTCGTGGTTTTGTTTTGGGTGGCGTCTCTGCAGGTGGTATCGGATATGGACAAGGTTCATAGTGTTTTGGGCAGCGTTTAGTTCCTTCCTTACACCCTTGGAATTTGGGTTCTTCAGGGGGCTGCCTTGGAACCTCTTCCTCTTGGACATGGTTGGCCAGATTGCCTTCCTTATTGATATTGCTCTGAGGTTTCTTGTGGCCTACCGTGACCCGGACACACTCTGCATCGTATACAATCCAACCTCTATTGCCGTCCGGTAATATTCCTGCCTCACATGTTTGGAATTTGAACTGCAGCACTGCATTATCGCCTAATACTTGCACCCTACGTACGTGGTACTGCAGATGTTTGCTTCTCGTCCTTAGATGAACACCACTCACTAAAACGAATGGAAAACACCAGTCATTAAAACAGATGGATTCTAAGAGAAATGTGCTGTGGCTCTCAGTTATTTTAATGTTGCTCCATGAAAACTCTTCCCAGAGGGGCATTTGCAAGCTGTATTTTCAAAATTTATCCTTGCAACGATACGAGAGTTTTTCATTCGCACAGAAAATATATATGAGAGTTTCATCTAACACACAACGACGCACATTTAGATAATTGTTCGAGAGAGGAAAAATGTAAGAGGGTTTCTGCTCAGGCATCTGTGTTGGCTTTTTGCTCAAGCACATGAATACAAAGACGAGAACAATATTCCTCCAATTTTGCAGTGCTTAACCCATGCTCTTCCTTTTCTCCTTATTATTTGAAGACCATGCAACCTTTGTTTATGCATATACACACCTCATGAACTGTTTTATTATTATCCAACTCAGACATATAGGAACATGTACTTGTATACGATTCAGACTCGGTGATTTTCTAGCCGAGCTTTCTTGCTCAAACCCAATATGTTCAAGAACTCTTACTCAGACTATACACCACAAGCTACTCAGAAGCAACACAAGCAAGAAAAAACTCCCTACTACAGGATTACATCCAACAGTTTGTACTTTACGATATGTTCTCTGACTACACATGTAACCATGATTTCTCTGCTTTATGAATCCAGATATTGCAAATCAAACTTCATCTTCGATTTACTTGGTTGCTTCCCTTGGGATGTTATCTATAAGGTCATTCTTTTGCTCCCGGGTTATTTTCACTGATTTCACATACAGTGTGGAGCTTATGATGTAGTTATATTTACCTTATCTGATCTCGTTTACATATAATGAACTCTAACAGGCTTGTGGACGTAAAGAAGAAGTACGATACTTATTGTGGATTCGCATGACAAGAACTCAGAAAGTTACACAGTTTTTTAGGGATTTGGAAAAGGACATTCGTGTTAATTACCTGTTCACAAGAATAGTGAAACTCATAGTTGTGGAGCTCTATTTTACACACACGGCAGCTTGCATCTTCTATTACCTGGCAACAACACTTCCTGAATCAATGGAAGGATATACATGGATAGGGAGTTTGCAGTTAGGAGACTATAGCTATTCTCATTTCAGGGATATTGATCTAACCACACGTTATATTACATCAATGTACTTTGCCATCGTCACCATGACAACTGTTGGTAAGTTTTGGTCTCATGCTTAAACAAATAATTTCCACTTTCCGCAACTATCTTTGTAGAAACATGCAACCTTTGTTTATTTTAAATTTATATGATATTCTTTTTCCTTTGCAGGCTATGGTGACATTCATGCTGTAAATCTAAGGGAAATGATATTTATCATGATATATGTTTCCTTTGGTATGGTTCTTGGAGCTTATCTCATCGGTAACATGACTGCAATTATTGTGAAAGGCTCGGCAACCGAGCGATTCAGGGATCAAATGAAAGAAGCTATCATGTATATGAACAGACATAAACTTGGAAAGGACATCAGAGAACAAATCAAGGGTCATTTGAGGTTGCAGTATGAAAGCAGCCGCACTGAAGCCTCTGTTCTTCGGGATATCCCAATTTCTATTCGTGCAAAGGTGATGATTTATATTTTAGATATCTTGCCATTATTCCAAATACAGTTTGAAAACTTCTTCTATTGTGAGTCTTTTAAGATGTATCATACATTGTGTTGCGTTTGCAGATTTCACAAACACTGTACATGCCATATATTGAAAGGACACCACTGTTCAAAGGATGTTCAGCAGAATTCCTTCAACAGATTGTGAGTATTCTTTTTGTTTGAACAAATTATACATGTTGATCTATTTTATAATTGTATGAACTTTTTCAATAATTCTCTCTTGTGCTCTTTACTCCTTGCAGGTTGCCAGGCTGCAAGAAGAGTTCTACTTACCAGAAGAAGTTGTTTTGGAGCAAGGAAGTGTAGTTGATCAGTTATACTTTGTCTGTCAGGGTGCACTAGTGAGTTCAATCCTAG
The DNA here is from genome assembly GCF_018294505.1 of Triticum aestivum. Lineage (NCBI taxonomy): Eukaryota > Viridiplantae > Streptophyta > Magnoliopsida > Poales > Poaceae > Triticum > Triticum aestivum. The sequence goes on along the minus strand of NC_057813.1, from coordinate 126,285,593 downwards.
GAATAATTGCTTAATTCTTAGAATCTCCCGTTATTCAGATGGGCAGTTGCTGTTAAATCCCCCCCGCCCCCCCACACACCTCATGCAGAGCCACCTATGACGGTATGGCACCCGTAGGTGCAACATCAGGTGATGGTTTGAGATTCACATATTTCCATCGGATTCACTGCAACACATCCCAATTTTACACACTAAATAGTAAAGCATAATCTACAGTGACACCTTGCCGAGAATTTGGTCAGTGGGCCCTGGATTCAACTATCGCTTAATCATCAAGTCAATTTCAATGCTTAATATGCATAGGGATAAATTAGTACTCCCTCCTTCCCAAAATATAAGGCGCGATTGACTTTTTACGGTCTTTGATGCACAACTTTGACCACTAATATATATCAAAGTATATGGATTGAACATGTATAAATGACATTGCTGTATTTGTCTTGCAAAGCAATTTTATTTCATATGTATGTATAATAATTTTATAGACATATAATACATAAAAAATATAGTCAAAGTTGTGCAACGAAGACCAGAAAAGTCAAACCGTGCCTTATATTTTGGGAAGGAGGGAGTACAAGCGAAGTATGCATCGGTTCATCAGAGAGAGTACATAGTGTAGAAACATAAAGTATGTGAATGTCAGAGCAAGAACTCATGGAGAATAGTAGTGGGGTATATCTAAGGAGCATAGGAAATCCACACATATATGATTACCCACAAAATTGCATGGTCATATGTGTCTTGAGAAATAAAGCGCAAAAAGGATACCAGCTTTTTATATATCACATGTATTTGGCACCACCATACGAAGATCTTCGTATTTCAATACACTGTTGATTTTTACTACAGTATCTTGTGTAACATTGTGTCATACTGACTACGCACTACAGCTACATTAATTTGGACTTCTTCTTTTTGTTGGTACATTTCTAGTGCCAGAGAATGGCTTCCAAGTTAATGGGTGCAGGTGTGCCCACTTGCCTGAAACATGGTCTTATGCTCTTGTTGTTCAGGAAGGAGTTGGCATTGGCAAAGATGGTCAAGAAGAGGCCAGTTTAATGTTTGAGCAAGGGAACTCTTTTGGAGAAATTGCTATTCTTTGCAACATTCCACAGCCCTACAATATTCGTGTTTGTGAACTTTGCAGGCTCTTACGGTTGGATAAAGAGTCATTGACATACATATTGGAGATCTATTTCGCTGATGGAAGAAAACTTTTGAGCAATCTTACTGAGGTAAACAGTACAAATAACCAACATGTCAGTAATTATTTTATTTAATCCCAGTATTCATGGATAGTGCATTCTTTTCTTGATGATGTCGGACTGCAGAGCAAGGAATACGGCCTACGAGTCAAACAAATAGGACCAGATATCAAATTCCATATAGGGAAACAAGAGGAAGAGCTGACCTTAAGAGTGAACACCGCCGCTTTCCACGGTGAGCTTAATCAGCTGACAGACTTAATCCGAGCTGGAGTCGATCCAAAGAACACTGATTATGACGGGCGGTCTCCTTTGGTACGTATTGCTAAGGATTTTCTATCTGGTTATACCCTAAATAATAAAATATTGCATGCCTGATATAACCATAACCATCATCATCGTCACAGCATCTTGCAGCTTCCAAAGGTTATGAAGAAGTTGCGCAGTTCCTTATCCATGAGGGCGTTGATATCAACTGTACTGGTATGCTCACTCAGTGAAATGCATCCCTGTGGCCATTTCCAAGTTCTTGCATATACACTTGTATAGTTATATGATAACACATTTTTATGCACTCGATCTTTGCTGAATAACAGATAATTTTGGGAACACACCCTTACTAGAGGCAGTAAAGCAGGGGCATGATAGAGTGGCCTCATTGCTCTTTATCAAAGGAGCCAAGCTGAACCTCGAGAATGCCGGTATCCATCTCTGCATGGCTGTATCAAAGAGAGAGACTGATTTCATCCGGGGGGCTCTAGCTTACGGTGCCGACCCAAACTCGAAAGACTACGACCACCGGCATCCTCTCCACATAGCCGCTGCAGAGGGCTTGTATATAATGGCGAAGTTGTTGGTAGACGCTGGTGCAAGTGTGCTTGTAACAGACAGGTACCACCAAACAATATTTCATCCTTTATATATGCCATCAAGCTTCAAACCATCAAGAGTATAATACTTTCATTGAACGGCCTGATAACCTGCAAGGGCATTGCCATGTATGCAGACGCGGTACTACTCCGCTGGACGAAGGGCGCAAGTCCGGGAGTAAGCCTCTTATAGTGCTTCTGGAAGAGGCAAAAACCGAGGAGCTCTCCAAGTTCCCCACACGAGACGAAAAAGTTAGAGGCAAGTTGAGAAGCCTTGAAACCTCTGTGAAATCACCTGCACATTGTTCGCTTATGACAAAATAAATCTTTTGCTGGCAGATAAAATACATCAACGACTGTGCTCCGTGTTCCCTTGCCATCGTTGAATACTGATGTCAAGCGAAAAGAGGGGGTGATGCTGTGGATTCCTCACACTATCAATGAACTCATCAGGTCAGCCCAGGAGAAGCTGGGTTTGTCCGGCTCACGCCTGCACTTGCTCTGTGAGGATGGCGCAGCGGTTCAGGAAGTGGACATGGTAATTGATGGGCAGAAGCTCTATCTTGTTGGAGACGAGGACATGTGAGAGCGAGTAGAAGGCCAAGTGAAATAAGAAGAAGAAAATTGCAACTTTTCTGTCAGGTAATCATGAAGACTAGTAACCTGTTTTTCGCCGACTTTCTGCTATACTGGTGTTGTGGCAATGTACATAGATACATAAGCAATAAAACGACCGAACTAATTATCGACGTTGTACATATTATAGTTCAATGGAAATACGATGCGGCGCCGAAATGGAATGTGAACGAAGTTGTCCACAAATTGATTCCACTCTGAAGTTGAGCTAATGTTTTGATCCCTCTTGGACCACGCTTTGCAGGAGAGGCTTGGAACAAGATCATGCTATTGCCATGGATGCAAAGCGCGGCACCGGCAGGCCGTGTAGCAAAGAGGAGGTCCATCAGTTACAATGGAGCGTCTGCTCAGACATCTCGGTTTGCTACAGTACACTGCACACAAATGGTAACTGTCTTGGTTAGGCGCGAGTGCGCATCTGGTTGCGGCTTGTTCTTCAGGCTGCAGAGGTTGACATGGTTGGATATGTTGTGCTATTGATAGTCTTGGGCCTAGGCACCCTTGTATTCGGCTCGTATGATGTTTCTTGAGTGCTAGTTGTGCGGTCTTCGCCGCCTTAATTAACCGTGCCCTGTATGGTTTCATCATTAAATCTGTCTTGACGAGATTTTCAAAACTAAATCCCATATTGATTTGACGACTTTGTTTTGGACAAAAAGTTGCCATGATATTTACACTAAAGTTGTCATAGCATTTACACTAATGTTGCCATGACATGTTTCGTCTAGTTTTTTCTTCTAGATTTAAAGCTACCATTATATTTCAACTACTTTTTATGGCAATTTTTATTAATTGACCATGGAAATTTTTAGTAATTAACCACGGCAAATTTAATTCATGGATCATGGCAATTTTTAGTAATTCATCATGGCAATTTAGTTTATAGATCATCAATTTTTTTTTGTAGATCATGGCAATTTTAATATTTTGACCATGGCAAATCTAGTTTTTGACAATGAAAAGTACTTTTTGTATAGACCATGGCAAATTTTAGTGCATGTATCATGGTAAATTTAAGCAATTCACCATGGCAAATTTATTTTATGGTTCATGGCAAATTTGAGTCACTAATTTTTCATTTTTAAAGTAATTGATGACATATTTCTTTTTAATTATGAACCATGTCAAATTTATTTCATGGATCATGACAAATTTTAATAATTCATCATGGCAAGTTTTGTTTCTTAAATTTTTGTTCTATAATATGTCAAAATTTACTTTAAACATAGAAGAACAGGTAGTTGAAACATATTGTGGCAACTTTAGTGTAAACATCATGGCAATTTATGTGTAATAGACATGACAACTTTTAACAAAAAAAATGTCATCAAAACATATCGATATGAGATCTAATTTCGAAGATCTCGTCGCGATGGATTTAACGGTGAAAACAGAATTTCATTCAAAAAAATTATTTAAAAGATAAAATATTTTTAAAACTGAAAACACAAAAAGATTCCCGCATGCATGCACGCGGTGATGTGGTAATCTTTTACTATAGGGACGTTCGATCCCCCTCCTTTCTTGCCACACGTGTGGCAGATATCAACGCCCATGATTTTTTGATCCGGTTTCCCTAATTAACATTTTTTAAGTATATATGTTTCCCCTGATTTACTGGACCAACTCTCTTTTTCTTAATGCATTGCGGGAGCCCACCACCCTCTAATGAGGTAGAAAAAAAAACTGTCTAACCGAGGTGTCCTTGTTCAATCCAGTATAGCTTAGCTTCCTCCTTCTTTGCTGGAGATGTTTTCCTTGGTTGGGGAGAGGAGGCGCCATAGGGAGACTTGTAAGGCGTGGAGAACAGGTAGGGGGATCTCCAGTCGAGTAGCGGCCGGCGGGGAAGAACAGGTCTTTTTTTCTTTGAGCATTTTTTTTCTTTTTTGAGCAAATGGGGAAGAAGAGGTCGATTCTCTCTGGAGATTGAAGATTGGAAGGAAATGAGGTACCGGGCTTGATCCATTTTGGGCCGGATTGCATGAAAGCCTTTCGCCATCTCTCTTATCTAAATAGCCAACAGTCCAGCCCATTCTGAGTAACCATCGCCGCCGGTCGACACCTCGTTCCTTTCCCTTCTCCGCCCCCGGGCGAGCTCACCGGCAGTTCACCGGCCCGCCGCCCCCTCCCGTTCCGTCCCGGCGCTCCCGCCTCCAACAATGTGCGCAGCCAGGCGTCTCTCAGCGGCGCTCCCTCGTCTGCGAGCACAGCACCGCCTCTCCTCCGCCGCCGCCTCCCCACCCGCTCCCACCCCTTCCGCCGCCTCAGTGCTCGACGACCTCCTCTCCGCGCCCACCCCTTCCGCCTCCGCCCTCTCCCTCCTCCGCGACACGCCCTCGCTCTCCGCCGAGCTCTATTCCACCCTCGCCGCGCTCTCCCACGCCCTCACGCCCGCCTCATTCGCGCTCCTCCTCTCCCTTCCCTCATGCCACCGCCTCCCGCCCCCCTCCGCGCCCGTCCTCTCCGCCCTCTTATCCAAGATCCTCGCGCGTCGTCCCTCCTCTCCCGTCCAAGCCGCCGGCTTCCTCTGTGCCTCCCTGGCCGCGGGTGCCCCGCCGCCAGACACTTCTGTTTTCAACAAACTCTTGGCCCCGCTCGCTCGCGCCCGAGACCTCCCGAGAATGATCCAGCTCTTCTCGTCCATGCAGAACGCCGCTGTCAGACCTGACGCCGTCACCTACGGCATACTCGTCAATGGCCTCTGCAAATCTGGCCGCGTGGGGGACGCCCTCAGGATGCTCGATGGAATGTCTGGTTCAGACTCGGACGTGCGCCCGGATGTTGTCACTGTGAACACGGTGGTGAACGGGTTGTGCAAGAGTGGGAGGGTCCAAGAGGCTGTGACATTTGTGGAGGAGCGGATGAGGAGTGTGCATGGACATGCACCCGACACATTTACTTACAACTGCTTGGCCGATGCATTTTGCCGTATGGGGAATGTTGCCATGGCGTGTGAGGTGGTTGGGAGGATGGAGAGGGAGGGCCTGTCACCGGATGTCTTCACTCTTAACATGATTGTGGTCGCCTTGTGCCGGGTAGGGAGGGTTTGGGCTGCGCTGGAGTTCTTCAGGGAGAAAAGAACAATTTGGCCTGAAGCCAGGGGCAACGCGGTGACATACAGCACTCTGGTTCAGGCTTTGCTCGGCACTAAAAATGTGGATGTGGCCATGGAGTTGTTCCATGAGATGAGAGAAGAAGGGCAACCACCAAAGAAAACCATGTATTTCATCATGATGTTGGGATTGGCACAAGCAGGGCGGCTGCAGGATGCTTGCTCAATGGTGTTGTCGATGAAGAAGGCAGGCTTTCAGCTGGATGCAAAAGCATACAATATTTTGATTGGTGGGTTTTGTAGGGAGAACAGACTGTGTGAGGCTTATGAGTGGCTTGGGAAGATGAAGGAAGCTGGTCTCCGGCCAGATGTGTACACCTACACTACCTTGTTGTCTGGTTCGTGCAAAGCAGGAGATTTCTTGGCTGTGGATGAATTGATGGGGAAAATGATCGATGATGGTTGCCGGCCTTCTGTGGTCACCTTTGGTACACTTATACATGGATATTGCAAAGCTGGTAAAATAGATGAGGCGTTGCAAATTTTCCGGTCTATGGATGAATCTGGTGTTCAGCCCAACACTGTGATATACAATATTCTGATCGACTTTCTCTGCAAGAGTAGAAATGTTAGTTTAGCAATTAAACTGTTTGATTGTATGAGCGAGAAGCATGTGCCTGCAGACGTAACAACCTTCAATGCATTGCTGAAGGGACTTCGCGATAAGAATATGCCCGAGAAGGCCTTTGAACTGATGGACAGGATGAGGGAAGAGAGGTGCACTCCTGATTCTGTGACCATTGAAGTTCTCCTGGAATGGCTGCCTGGCATTGGTGAAACAAACAGATTAAATAATTTTATGCAGCAAGTGGGGCGTAAGGCACCGAAAAGGACAACTACATAAGAATATGCTTAGTCGGCACCAAGAGCTTTGCTCATAGGAGGGATGTGTGAGTTTTGCTTCATATTAATCAAGAACTGCAATACTAAGGTGTAAATTGTGATGGAAAGAGCCGAGTCGGCTAGAAAACCAGCTTGTGAAGTCTAGGTGGCCTAATATAACGGCTGCCCTTGTGATCAGAATTGTCTGCACACTGCAATGATATACAGCCAGTGGTATGTTCAGCTATAGCCCATACTGGATTCTGCAGGGTCTCATTCATCACATATGCAACAGCAGTTCTAGTTTTTATGGGCTAATCAGGGCACTGTTGGTCGGGTAGTCATCAGTTCCTTCTCAGTATCTGGTGCCACGCCTCCCCTTCCCTCTGGCACCCAGGTCGACTTCAAATGCAAGCTCCACCACCACCTTATTACTGCCACTGGCCGCGAAATCCGTGTCCGCACCACCGCACTGCACATGGGGAAGTGGCTGCCACGGCTTGTGTTCGTGCGGCTAGCTCGTGCCAACGGTGAGGGGGCTGAGGTACAAGAGGAAGGCAGGAGGGGAGGATTAGAAGGAGCGTGAGGTGAATGTGGTGCCTGACCGGTGGTGGAACAGCCACCTCGAGCTCATGGGCCGCCTCCCCCTGCTCTGCTGCCTCAGCTGCCGCCTAGCCGCTGATGCGACGGCGAGGACGGGTTCTTCCACGACCTCATCATCCACGTCCACCTGCCTGTTGCCTGTTCTGGAAGCTTGATCACCATCAATCGGATGCCTGGCTACTATTATAGTATAAAATATTACAGATTAAAAAAATATCAGGGGAATTTTAGTTTCGCAAACCTGTCGTTGATTTGTCTGCTCTTTGCTTGGGCAGCCACCGCACGTAGCTTCTGCCGGGTTCACTGGATTGTGTTTGATGTCACACAAATCTAATTGTACTCCACACACTATTCACTGTTGTCAGTTGTCACAAGCAGAGTTTAGTGGGGTTAATTTCTGAGTTACCTTTTAAAAAAACATGATACTTCTATTGATGGCTAACTGAAAACGAAATATAATCTCCTGGCAAAAAAATATAATTAGAGAAATAGATGAAATACAAGCTTTTTAGCAATTCTGTTTCACTTTTCAAGAACTGCTCAAAGAATTGGACTGTAGCAGTTAAGTGCTTTTCTTGATTTATCTATTACGAGCACATGCTTTTCCTTATCTGTTATCTATTAGTGTTATGCACCACTGCTGCCTTCTGAGCGTGTAAGGGTGAGATTCTGTAAAGAAGAAAGCCTCTTTGCATTAGCTATATTACCACCATATTATATTTATTATGATTGAAGAGATTATCTGCAACATGACTTATTCTACATTCGCACTATAACTGAGTTCTAATGGTAAAAACATGTATGCGCAGATTTCTTAACAATTGTATAAATCTTGATTTGAAGAATCTAGGTGCGTACTATGTTTGGAATTATTCAGAATTGCATATTCACCATTTTACAGCACAACTTACCTTGGAACACTGCAATTAATCGGCGTAATTTTATATGTGATGGCACTCTAGTGAGTTCAGACAGAGCATCAAACCTATGACAGTTAGTTCACCTCATTTTTACTGTGCAAGAAATTGTATGCGTATTGAATCTGTCTGATAGTGGAGGAGGGACTGTCTAGTTGTTACAGCAACATATGTATGGTTATGTGGTAAGACAATCCATATTTCTGATAGGAGCTAGGGTTCTGCCGGTTCTAGGGTGGAGATTGTAGGGGAAAGACGGAGGAAGACGAGGTCGAGGGCGCGGCGGCCGGCGGCTGGGCGCCATCCTTGCGTGGTGGAGAAGAGGCGGCGGCGGCGCAAGAGGCGACTAGGGTTAGGTCTCCCGGCTGCCTAAGGAAGCCGAGAAAATACCGATTGCTTCTTGCTCGATTAGATTGATACATCTCCTCTCCTTATATAGAGAGGTTTACTTGACTCCTAAGCAAACGATAAGATAATCGGGCTAAGCCCCTAATAACGATAAGATAACTTGGGCCACAACCCACTGGGCTAAGCCCCTAATATGACGGTCATAACACTTCTCCCCGCCTGCACAAACAGCTCGTCCTCGAGCTGTAAGGTGGGGAAGCGCTTGCTGACTCCTCGAGGTGATCAACCAGCGTCAAACACCTTCGCGATAGCTGGGGCGGTCAGGTCGGCAGCGACGGCGTCCTCCTCAATGTAGTCTGCAGCCTCCAGGTAGAAGAGTCGCGGGCAGACGTGGCCGGGCGTGTAGGGCTCGTCGCAGTTGAAGCACAACCCTTGGCGGCGACGCTCGAGTAGCTCGGCCGAGGTGAGCCGGCGGAACGGGCGCGCCGCGGTTGCGGCGAGGGGTGCCGCGGAAGCCTGAGCAGGCCGACCCTGCGCGGGAACATCTGGTCCGGGTAGCGGCCCAGTGGCCCGGGACGGTGATGCCTGCTGCATGGCCACCGCGCGGCGCTCAAACGCGCGGGCGTAGTACATGGCCGTCTGGAGGTCCTGGGGTCCCTGCAGCTCGACGTCCACGAGGATATGATCTGGCAGACCGCCGACGAAGAGTTCGGCCTGCTGGTGAGCCGTCACCCCGGACGCATGGCACGCCAGGGCCTGAAAGCGGTCGGTGTAGTCTTGCACTATAGAGGTGAAGGAAAGGCGGCCCAACTCGGCCAGGCGGCTCCCGCGGATTGGCGGCCCAAAACGAAGGAGGCACAGCTCATGGAAGCGCTCCCACAGGGGCATGCCGCCCTCGTCCTGCTCGAGGGCGTAGTACCATGTCCGGGCTGCACCGCGGAGGTGGTAGGATGCCAGCCAAGTGCGCTCCGACGCGAGCGTGTGCTGCCCACGGAAAAACTGGTCGCACTGGTTGAGCCAGTTAAGCGGGTCCTCAGTGCCGTCATAAGTGGCGAAGTCGATCTTGGCGAACTGTGGCGGCGTCTGGGTCGGCGCGCCATGGCCGACCGGCTCGGCGGTGCGGAGCAGTGATGATGACGGCGCCCGGTTAACGGTGGGGAGGCCGTCCTAGGCCCCCGCGGAGCCGGACGAGGCCCCAGACTGTAGTGTGGGTACCGATGGGTGCCCAGCCTTCGTGTAAACTGGCGGTGGCGGAATCGGGGGCGGTGACGGCGGAAACTGGACCTGCTGGATCGGGAGGGCCCCCCGGTGTGGACTGGCCCAGTCCGGAGCTGGGCGGCGGCGGTGGAAGCTGGACCGGCGCGGCCGGCGCGGGCCAGTACGGCCACTGCGGCGCTG
>NC_057813.1:126269512-126275268 GCF_018294505.1 Triticum aestivum | reverse complement strand
CGAGAGCCGGCGCGGGCCACTGCGGCCAGGACAGCGCCGGGGCGGGCTGGGGAGGCGCGGGCCACTGCAGCCAGGACAGCGCTGGGGCGGCCGGCGGCTGGAGCGATGGATGGCCCCCTGCGATCGCCGCGGGGACCGAGTACCAGGGCAGGGCCGGCGGTCCGGAGGAGACGGCCGGCAGCGGAGCCGTTGGCGGCCCGTACGGACCGACCAGGAATAGCCGGATTCCTTGGACCGCGACGACCAGATCGTTGAGGATGCCGGTCATGGCCTCCGGGGAGTAGACGAGCGGCGTGGTGGAGGGTGATGGCGGCGGATCCTTGACGGGGGACAGCGACTGGCAGTGGCGCTGAAGGGAGGGCCAGCGAGGCCGTGGCGATCAGCGAGGATGCGGCGGCGGTGGGCAGCGGCGGGGTCGGTGGTGGTGATGACATGGTCGAAACCAAGCTAGCTGATACCAAGGTGATAGGAGCTAGGGTTCTGCCGGTTCTAGGGCGGAGATTGTAGGGGAAAGACGGAGGAAGACGAGGTCGAGGGCGCGGCGGCCGGCGGCTGGGCGCCGTCCTTGCGTGGTGGAGAAGAGGCGGCGGCGGCGCAAGAGGCGACTAGGGTTAGGTCTCCCGGCTCCCTAAGGGAAGCCGAGCAAATACCGATTGCTTCTTGCTTGATTAGATTGATACATCTCTCCTTATATAGAGAGGTTTACTTGACTCCTAAGCAAACGATAAGATAATCGGGCTAAGCCCCTAATAACGATAAGATAACTTGGGCCACAACCCACTGGGCTAAGCCCCTAATATGACGGTCATAACAATTTCACATCTTTATCTTTCCAGAAATAATATGCCCCAGTTCAGTGATTGTGGCTTTGCATTTGAAATCTTAGATATTCGATCAAGCTCTAAATCTTCAGTTTGTTGCCAGTATGTTCATGAAATAGATAGCATCAGTGAGGTTGTGTCTCTCGTCTGCTGCATATGGCTAGCAGTTACTACATGGCCGAGACAAAGAAATGCTGCTAGTCCAAAAATGGTACTTCCTCTGTCCGGAATTACTTGTCACAAAAATGGATGTATCTAGACGTGTTTTAGTTGTAGATACATCCATTTATGCAATAAGTATTGCGGACGGAGGGAGTAGTTAAAAACATCTTAACTTTGATGCCTTGCAGGGTTCAGTTGAAAAACTTGGTGCTCTTTTCACCATACCTCATCCCTGTACCATCCTTGCTTGTCAATTTTGTATGTTCTTGGGACTTGCAATCAATCTTTGCTGAAAACAGAGGGAGAGATGGATACAGCTGCAATGCTGATGGCTCGATAATCATTAAATTGCACCCCCTGGAGGTGCACCGCGCCGTGCTGCATCATCATGATAAAGAGGTAACTGAATTCATGTCCACCTGGTCAGTTCTGATTTTGCTGACAAATGCACGTAACAGAGATAGACTTGTTTAGCATGATATGCTGACTTTGAGTTCCTAATCACACTACCGAACCTGATATGCAACTGCTACCCAGAACTTGTGAACATCATTATTACAGTACGATTTGAGCTCCTACTAATGCTAGGCTTACTTTCAAGACATTTGAAGTAGCAAGTGCCGTACAGACATGAAACTGAAGGAGGCTATCAAGAGAAGTGATCCATTCATTGGTGTTACTTTTTTTAAACCTCTAAGCATGACTTTTTTCCAGAGCTGTGTTACTTATGGTACAAGTTAACAGACTTTTGCAGCCTTAACAAAGACCCACGTGGTCACGTCACTTAAACAATATATTACTGATCTCAACGTCTTAATAACCTTATGCATAATTATTGCCTCGAGCAAAATGTGAATATCTGCCGATAACACTAGCTTTATAATTACATAGCTATGCTGTCTGCGGTGATACGTTATTTGGACCTTACGTTCAGATGCTGGAAATTCATGCTAGTGAAGTGGAGTAGATCGCATAAAAAACTGGGAGAGTTTGTTAACTCCACTGGAAGTAGTACTAGCAGATAGCGTGCGTTCAGACAGGAGGAGAGGTTCAGGTGTAGATTGAACAGAAGCAGAGGCTGCCGGTGGTACGATCTCTGTCAGTTGATGACAGCCATGTATGTTGACTTGCTCATGCATACTGTTTCCTCTACTACCTGAAGTCATGGGGAAGTCAACAGAAGCCATGTTTTTCGAACCGGCCAGCAGAAACAGAGTTGGCAAGTCTAGTTTTGGTAAAATTTGTTGTTTCAGTCGGTGGTAAATTAAAGCCGTTTTCATGCCTTCAGTAAATAGAAATGTCGGTAATTTTTTGCGTTACCTCCAACCTGTATTGTTCACATGCTATTATTGCTTAAATATGGGAGCCGTGTTAAGCGGGTGGCTAGTACTGAGTCGTGGCTGTGATGAAGAATTCAACTACTAGTAGTAAGCAAGAAAAGACTAGTAGTATTACTGAACATTTAGCTGTTCCTTGTCATGCAGGGAGTTGACAAGGAACTGACAGTCGGAGGAGTGGCCTTACTTCAAATCTGGAGCCTGGTCTGATCAGCCGTAACAATGACAGACTGCCGTCTCATCCAGGGCAGTTGTTGATTCCAAGTCCCTTGATTGATTGCTACTGTAGGCCCGCTACTGTACAATCTAGTGCTTTCTCCGAAGAAAATGCTTCAAGTTGCAGTATGATTCTACATAACGCCAAGTTGAGACCAACTTGTTCCTGCTCCTGCCTGCAACCTACTGCATCGGCAACGGCGAGTCAAGATGATCAGCGGAGCAGCACTCGCTCGGAGCGTTGAAATCCATGGCATGGCTGGCACATCACGCGCTCCGGACCAAGAGTTTTACAAGTCACGATCTCCTCCCACGAAACGGTCGTAGGTTGCTCTCGTGTTGCCAACATGCAGGCATGGCGATTCTTTATGGTCATTGTATATATTTTTTAGCTCCGTCGCATGTGCTAAGCAAGAAAATAGTACTGCTGCAAAAATATGGTTATGCTAACGGAACGTCACCAAAAATTCTCGTGAATCTCGGCCACCTCAGGTTGCACATCATCATACCCGAATTTACAGTTAGCATGATTTTTTTTTTTTTTTGCAATTCTAGCAAATTCTTAGCCTTACTTTGGGGTCAAATATTGAGCTACGGTGTATAGACAAGTGTTTAGACCAGAGGCAACTGGCAAATAGGAATGCATATGATTTTTCAGGTACAGTACAGTAGCTCATGCCACTTACTAGTTACTAACACATATCGTGTCGCCCTTGAACTCCGGCGCATTCCATATAAGAAACGCTACGTCTAAGTGGAGTTTTGCTCGTGCAAGCCATGTGGAGTAGTGACGGAGCGGCTTATTACACGTAAGACGCTGCGAAAAAGGCGACCCCTGTGACCAACTTTTTGCCCGGATTTGAGCATTTTCTTAGAAGTTAGCTAGGGTTTTGACTTTGGGCGAGCACGCTGCGCGCGTGGTCGATCGTGAACACTCAGGCCAAGTTCGTGGCACAAGGACGGAGTGGAGCTGCGTGCGGCCGCGCTTGCTTGAATTCCATGCAGCGCGCGCATAGACAAATGGAATTCCAGTATTCTGACAATAACAGTAGACCTGTATGTATCATGGACGACCAGAGTACGCCTAAGAGCAACTCCAGCAGTTCGGCCCCCAGCGCACCGGCCGGCGCTATTTTGGCCCTTCAGTCAGTGCTTTTTTGGTCCTGGGGCGATCTAGTTCCCAGGCACGCCCCAAGTGTCGGCCCCAAGACGTTATAAATTTAAACTTGATATTTTCCGCTACCCAAAAAAAGCCACACGTCGGCGATCAGCGGCTGCCACATAGTTCGGCGATCACCATGCCATAGTTCGGCGATCAATCACTCAAAGGTTCGGCGTTCAAAAGGAAGGACATGTAGGCAATGCATCAAACGGCAGCATTGTCCTCTGGCGTCAGACTGACGGGAGTCGGCGTGCGCGGGTTGGTCGGCGTCGGTGTGGCTTCTGTGCTGGGCGTCGTGGAGGCATCATCGCTCGGGCTTGGTGGCGGTGTTGGGGTCGGCGTGGGAGTTGGCGCGGTCGTCGACGGCATCTGGTTAAAGATGAGCCCGCGCTCTGCCAGGTACCATGCCTTGGCCTGCTCGTCCATCATCGACATGTCCACCCCCATCAGAAACGCCAGGTCGGTGTTCCCCTTCTTCGCGGCGACGTTGGTCCCGAGCAGGGCGACCTTGGTCCGGAGTAGGTCGAGCTTGACGGCGCTGGTCGTCATCAACGCCTACCACCGCGCCTCGGATTTCTCATTCCTCTGGGCGGCGTGGTTCTTGGCGTCGGCGATGCACTGCTCGATGGACGCTTGCAGCCGCGCGACAGCCGGCGCGGCGTCCTTTGCCGTCTTGGCTCGTTTGTTGCCGTCTGGGCGCCCATCAGCCGCGCCCGGCGTTGGCGAGTCCGGCTTGTACGTCTCCTTGGCCTTGGCGAGGGTGTGCCAGGCGTCCGCCCACTTCTCGCACTTCTCGATCCAGGAGAACACGTGGATGTACTTGAACTCTTGGTCGGTGCTGCTGTCCTGGCGGTACATGACGAACATCTGAACCATCTACGCTGAAAAACAAGTATCGGCAACACACACGTCGAAAAGGAGCAAGAACCGGCGTATGTGCATACCTAGCCCTCGACGTTGGCGCCGCTTTTTCGGCGAGCCGCGACCTCCTCGACTATCCCATGCCATTTGTTGCAGGGCGTTTGGATGAACACCCAATGGTTCGTCATGGCCTTCGAGACGCGCTGCATGTGGATGCCAGCGAGTAGGGGTCGACCAACTTGCACTCGTCGAACTCGGACTTGATGCGCTCCCAATACGTGTCGGCGTTCTGGTTCGTGTCGGTGATCGGGTCGAGGTAGACGGACTTCCATGCTTCCTCGAGGCATTCGTCTTCTTTGGATGCCCACTTGACACGCGGCTCGTCGGTCCTGGCCGCCCGCTTCTTCTTTTTCCCTTTCCTCGCCAGAGCAGGCGTCAACTCCTCCTCCTCCTCCTCTTCCTCCTCGCCGTAATCGAGCTCGTCATCCATGTCGCCGACAAGGTCCATTGTATCGTCTTGAGCATGGAACCCGGGGAGGTGGCGACGGCCGAGCCGCTCGTGATGATGTCGTCCATGCCGGCTTACGTCGCGTCAGGGTTGCCGAAATGCGACGACGAGGCTTGCAAGAAGTGCAGGGCGCCACGGCGTAGAGACGGCGTAAGCTGGCGGCAAGTAGGTGTACGGGGGTACTGGACGACAGTGAACGCGGGTGAGGGCGTGTGCTGGGCGGGGTGACCATGCGGAAAGGTGATGTTGGGGTTGAACCCGACGTGCATGGCGCCGTCGGCATAGCTAGGCGAGGGCACGCACCCCCAAGGTTGTGGCGATGGTGAGAAGTCGGCCGGTGACCCGACACTCTGCTGGCTCCAGGTAGCTTGCGGGCCGTGGCCACCGAGTGGATGCATCATCCCGCGCGAGACGCATCTGCCTGCTCTGCCGCAGCAGCCGCCAATGCGGCCGCGTCCCGGGCCATCTTGACGTTGAGCCTGCTCCGTCGGTCGGTGGTGACAGGCTCCCAGCGCTGAACCTCCGCCTTCCAGTTGGCGTTCGACATGCTCGGTGGTTTTGCCGGCGGTGCCCTCGGCTTCCTCTGCTTTGGATGGGTGGCGTCGGCACCGGCAGCGGCGCAAGGGGCCGTATACTTCTTCGGCGGCATGGCGGCCGGATGAAGGGGAGAGGGAGGAGAATGGGCGGGG
>NC_057813.1:126262050-126269144 GCF_018294505.1 Triticum aestivum | reverse complement strand
GCTGATTTTTCGGCGCCAGCGTTAAAAAAAAGCCCCGGGGGGCATGTTGAAGGCGCGAGTGGAGATGCTCTAAGCGACCAGATTTTGAGCATTTTCTTGGAAGTTAGCTAGGGTTTTTGACTTTGGACGAGCACGCCGCTCGTGAGGTCGATCGCGAAAACTCAGGCCAGGTTCGTGGTACAAGGACGGAGCGGCATGCGTGCTTGCTTGAATTCCATGCAAAACGCGCGCATAGGCAAATGGAATTCCAGTGTTTTGACCGTAACAGTGGACCTGTACGTGTCACGGACGACCGGAGCACGCAAGCAAAGCTTTCCTGCCTAATTAAGTACGTCTCCATTGATCTCCATGGAGTTAGTTGCTCGAGTCAGACTAGACCACCCCAAATTTTTCCTTGGCTCTCAAGGCGTTTTTCCGGTCAAATCCCATTTCCAGTCTCTTGTGATGATAATTCTTCTCCTAGCCCGAGCATTTTGGTGGCTCCCGCAAATTGCCCCATAACATTAACCGGTCGCGAGGAAGACGACGGGTACATGGGTCGATCGATGGAACTCGCGCGACTAGGTGTCGCGTTGACTTTTCAAACTCACTCGCGGGAGAAAAAAATAAAATTGAACGCTTGTGTTGATTGCCTCCTTCGGGTCCATGCTAGTGCGCCACTTGCTGCCCCAAAGTCTTAAAAGCAGACCTAACAAGTAGTGCTGCTACTAGGAGCCTTGATCACGGGTAGTAATGTTGCTCGAAAAGCTGTGTATCAGGTTGGGCAGCACGATAATGATTGAACTCAAATATTTCCAATGGCATGATAATGATCAATGGCTTGGTGAACCATTGGCTCCGAACAACATTTTCGCAAGACTGAACAGGAAGCGCCAAGCGCAGGCTGCCGGTGGTCAGTTGATGACAGCCATGGAGTATTAATGTGTCCATGCTGACCTGCTCCTGCCTACTGTTTTCTTCTAGTACGTACTACCGGAAGTCAATGTGAAGTCAGCGGAAACCATACATGTAGTCATGGAAAAGTCTAGGGCTATTCTAATTTAAAAAAAAAAACTTGCTGTGGTCGGTGATAAGGAAATCACATTTTCACGCCTGGGGTAAAGGCAATCTCGGTAATTTATACCAGAAATTACTGTGTTCAGCAGCCTACGAAACAGAAACCAACAACTAACAGAGGGACAAGGGAGCAACACAACGAAATCCGAGATGATGTCGAGTTAAACCATGGCATGTTCTGGCTGGGTCGCCGGCCGAGTTTAGCAGCTGAGTCAAGGCGGTGCTGCTGTTGCATTCAACCAGCAGGCAGCAGGTAATTACGCTGACTGGTACAACATCACATTGTTTGTTGTTACCTGTCGTGCAGGGAGGAGAGACAACGAATTGACAGTCGATCGAAAGTGAGTGCCCTTCCTTCAAAGCTGGAGCTGAGTCAGTCTGGTCCGGATAATTCTTGGATTGATTGTTACCTCGGGAGAAAAGAAAATTCTTCCGGCCGCGGTAGAGTTTCTCTGATGATCCCCGAAGGTGAGACAGCTTGGTCGTGTTTTTCCTGCCTCCGACCTACTCCGCCGCAGGTCAAAGACGCCCAGCCATGCAGCACTCGGAAAGTTGAAACTCGTGGCGCGTCGGACCGAGAGTTTTACAAGTCACAATCTCTTCCTCTCAAGTGGTCGTGGGTCTTGACAAAGTTGGACCGACACCATCGCATGTAAGGGCATGTTCAATGGAGAGGCGCTTCTATGGACGCTTAGTAAATAAAAGTAATTAATTAAAGAACTGGCGCCGGTGCAGGAGTCCTTTCCTCCAACGCAGGAGCGTTTGTTGGGGTGCTAACAAAATTAATTTTCTACCAAAACAATATCTCCAGCGCTGGTTAAAAGGCTACTGCATGAAAGAAAAGGAGGAGGCGCCCGGTGCCTGGCTTGGCATCGGTGCCAGCCAAAAACCAGGGATCGGACGGGATTTGATAGAAACGGCAAGGAATTAGACCCTGGCGCCTGGTGTCGTGGTTCTAAGCCTGACAGTAGAGTGGGGGGTAGGTATGGAGAGGCAAGGTCCTAGCTATGGAGAGGTTGTAAGCACAAAGGATGTACGAGTTCAGGCCCTTCTCGGAAGAAGTAACAGCCCTACGTCTCGGAGCCCGGAGGCGGTCGAGTGGATTATGAATGTATGGATTACAAGGTGCCGAACCCCTCTGCCTGTGGAGGGGGGTGGCTTATATAGAGTGCGCCAGGACCCCAGCCAGCCCACGCAGGAGAGGGTTTAAGGTGAGTTAAGTCTGGAGCGTTACTGGTAACGCCCCACATAAAGTGCCTTTATTATCATAAAGTCTACTTGATTACAGGCCGCTGCGGTGCAGAGTGCCTCTTGACCTCCTGGTGGTCGAGTGAGTCTTCGTGGTCGAGTCCTTCAGGCCAGTCGAGTGAATCCTCGTTGGTCGACTGGAAGGCGACCTCTTCTAAGGATGTCCTAGGGTAAGTTACTTGGAACAGGTCCATGACCCTACCCTAGGTACATAACCCCATCATTAGCCCCCGAATGGGTTGAGGCTTCGAGTGAAGAAGGAGTTGACGTCGTTTCCGATTAACCTTTGCGCTCTAGTTGTGCGCTATTCTGGATCAAAGAATCTCTTCGTTGACAGGGAGCAATTTGTCTTCGGTCGACTCGATCCATTCTATTTTTGCGTCGAGTGATCTTTCGAGCTTCGACGATCTCCGAGCGACGGATCGCCGGAAACACCGCGTCTGACAGACTGATTTGTTGCTCGCGGATTCCGCGGGATGCGAAATTTGGGGGCGCACGCGAAGCGGGGCAGACCGCGGCGTTCGGATGGGACGGGGCATAGACGCCTCGATCTCCGCGCCGCCTTTTTCGCCACGTATCCAGTCTCCATAACTGCTCCCAGATATGATTAGATCGGCCGGGCCCACATGTCAGCCACTCGGAAGGGACCTTATAAATGCGCCCGGCGAGGATTTCTGTGCTGCGCCTCAGCATTCTCCCTCTCTCCCTCTGCTTCCTTCCTCCCTGCTCAGCGTGCTCGCTCTCGCCCCCGCACCACTTCCCTTCGCGCATCTCACCGGCGACCATGGCCAAGGAGAAGACGGCAGCGCTGGAGCGTGCAAAGAAGGCGTCGGCATCGGAGAAGGCGAAGGGGAGATCCACCAGCCGCAGAGGGTCCTCGTCCAGATCCCGCCTGCCGAAAGGCTGGGTCCAAGGAGACTGGATCCAGTCGACCATCACGGAGAAGGACCTCCTCGACATGGCCAACGAGGGTTTGATCCCTCACGGAGCTGCGAGGTTGCCGGGGAAGGAGTGGCAGCCACAGCCAGAAGAGGGTGAGTGTGCGCTTTTGGCCACTCATGTTGATCGTGGGTTTTCCTTGCCGCCAAGCATTTTCTTCCGTGGCTTCTTGAATTTCTTTGGAGCGCAGCTCCACCACTTTACCCCAAACTCCATTGCCTATCTTGCTGCATTCGTGTCCATGTGTGAGGGTTTCTTGGGCTGTCGACCGCACTGGGGTTTGTTCAAACGTATCTTCACGTGTCGCTCTCAGACCGTGAAGAAGGCGAGCCCAGGTGATGAGAAAACCCGAGTCGTCCAAATGTGTGGGGGCCTGGGGATTCGGGTGAGGAATAATAGCACCTTCCCGCCCATGACCTTTCCCGAGTCCGTCAGAGGCTGGCAGTCGACTTGGTTCTACTGCCAGGTCCAGTCGACGCCAGGGCAGTCGAGTGGACTCCCTCTGTTTACCATGGACCGAGTGAACAAGCCCTCCCCTCTGAAGCTGATTCCGGAGGAGAAAGCCGACGTGAGGATGTTGATGGAGCGCGTGGTGCAGTTGGTTCGGGAGGGGGTGACGGGCATGGATCTTCTGGAGGTCTTCCTCAGGCGTCGCATCCAACCCCTTCAATTCCGGAGCCACTGCATGTGGTTGTACTGTGGGACCGAAGACGAGACTAGAGTCCATCCAGAAGAAGTCGACGATGTCACTCTGGAAAGATGGATGGTAGCCGTTACCGGAAACAGGGACAACCCGCGCGGAGCCAGAAGGATTCCTCCACTCGACCACAACAGCGACCCAAACAAGGTACACTTGCTCTGCTCTCCACTGTGTCCTTGCCGTATTCATTTCTGCTAACCCTGCCGACTGGTCGACTGATCCTTGTTTGGGCATCTGCTAGGCCTTCACCGAGCTGTACTCGATGCCCAATGGGGCACAAGCTTCGACTGAGGAAGGAGAGGCGAGCGGGGGCGAGGCGAGCGGGGGCGAGAGCCAGGAAGAGGAGGAATGGGACTCGGATGCTGCAGGGGATGATGACGACGATGATGATGATGAAGGTGATGAAGATGACATCGAGGACGAGGAAGAAGAGGAGGAGGAGGTCGTTCCACCGCGCTCAGAAAGGCGGTCGAAGCTTGTCCACGACCCTTCGACCGAACGTGGTAAGGGGGTTGCGACCGCCACTCAGTCGACCAAGCGCCCTCGGACCACCTCTCCGGCGCCGACTGAAAAGGCGCCGAAGCAGCCCAGGGCGGCCTCATCGAAGCCGACCAAGCTCCTGCCGAAGATGAAGGTGTCCATCCCCACCATATCAGGGTAATTGTGTTGCTCATATTTTCTTATTCTGTGCGAACTTTATCTCTGGTCGACGCTGAGGTTAGTCGACTGATCCTTTGGAGTTGCAGTGCTGCTACTTCTGAGACCTCGGCCCGGGCCGATGACCACGAGATGGAGGATGCAACAACTTCGAATCCAGGTACTGTGTTCTTAACACCATTCTTAGTCGACTGACTCGTGATCTCTGATCCTGATCCTTCTCCGCAGCTCCACCCAACACTGTTATCGATCTTCCTGATGATGATGAGGATGAAGAGCCGCTGAAGCACAGGAGGAGTCGGAAAGCGTCCGCCAGTAAGGTGCCTCAGGATGTGCCGGCGCCTGAAATTCTGACTGTGGAGGAAGAGAACATCACTCGACACACGGTGTCCTTCGCGAATCCACTGACGAGTGCTCAGCAGCCTTCCCTCTTCACGACGCACCACGTCCCAGAGGACCAAGCTGGCGCAGCGAAGGAGGCGATACGCCAGGCGGGACTCATGATGGAGCAGCTGAAGACCATCCGGGACGCGAGCCAGGCAGCTTATGACGCCAGTTCTGCCCTCCAAAGCAATGTCCAGGTCAGTCGACCGCTGTTTGTTCTGTTGGATATGCTACCAAAAACTTTTCTTTTCCGGAATTTATATTAGTCACCCACTGGGTGTGTCGAATAAACTCCGTGTTAGCGGGGGCACGCTGAGTGCACCCGCTGGGTGTAGTCCCCAAGGCTAAGGTCGACTGCTGGCAGTCGGCCTTAGGCTTTATGATGTCAATCTTTCTGTCAGTCGACTGGTCGACTGGATTTCGCAAACCGGTGGGGGCACGCTGAGTACACCCACTGGGTGTAGTCCCCAAGGCTAAGGTCGACTGCTGGCAGTCGGCCTTAGGCTTTATGATGTCAATCTTTCTGTCAGTCGACTGGTCGACTGGATTTCACAAACCGGTGGGGGCACGCTGAGTGCACCCACTGGGTGTAGTCCCCGAGACTGTGGTCGACTGCTTGCAGTTGATCACAGTCTTAGAGAATGCATCTCGCACACTGTTTTTTTTTGAGGTCGACTGGTCGACTTTGTCTTCAACAGGATTAGTGGGGGCACGCTGAGTGCACCCACTGGGTGTAGTCCCCGAGACTACGGTCGAATGCTTGTATTCGGCTGTAGTCTTAGAAACGTGTGTTTTTCCCTTTTTCACTCGGAAGTGAATTACATTTGACGTTTAGTCGATTGGTTCTTCGCAGAACTCCTGTGATCTTGTGGCTCGCTACTCAGAGCTGGAACAAAAACATACTCAAGTCGAGCTGAGCTTGAAGCTGGTTCAGGAGAAGCTGACAAAGGCAAAGGAGGAGACCGAAGGTATGTTTGGTGAGACCCTGACGACTGCTTTTCCCCTTGCTTGTTTCGGCATCTGATCTCGCTGTAACTTGCAGGTAAGGTAAGGGAGGCCCAGCAGAAGAAAGACCTTGAGCTAGCTGAGAAGATCAAGCTTGCTGACGAGAAGTTGGCTTCAGTCACCAAGCTCGAACAAGACAATACCAATCTGAAAACTGCTCTTGGGATTGCCAACAAGGAGGTCAGTCGACTGAGAACTGACAAAGCTGCCTTGACTGACCAAGTCAGCAAATTGACTGAGAAGAAAACTGAACTGGAGGCCTTCCTGAGTGGCCTTGCCAAGAAGCTGTTTCTTATGCTTGAAGGTAAACCTCCATGTTTGGCAAATATTTCCAATTGTGCCTTTTTCCATTCGACTATCTCCTTGACTTAGTGATCACCCTTGCAGAATTTTGTCAAAACTTTGAAGAAGAAACCAGCCGACTGGAGCCAAACCTTGACCCCGTCAACTCTCCGGTGAACGACGAAGTTGCCATGGATGTTTTCCGACTGGAGTCTCGTGTTGCAGCTGTCGTGGATTATCTCGCAAGGCTGAAGGCCGCCACATCTCGCATCGACTCGACGCTCTGGCCTGAGGAGACACTTCAGAATGACCTTGAGTCGCTGATGGCCCGCTTGAACGCGATCCCTGGTCGAGTGCAGGAGTGGAAGAAGTCCTCGGCTCGGTGTGGCGCAGATGTCGCTCTGTGTCTAGCCCGAGTCCACTGCAAAGATGCGCGAGAAGAGAAGCTGGCGGCCCTTCGGGTGGCCAACACCAAGAAGCACGACTTCAGGTCCTTTATGGAGACTTTCCTTGCAGCTGCCACTCGGATCGCCGACGGAATTGACCTTGATGAATTTGTTGCACCTTCCAGCCCTCCACAGGAGGGGTAAAAAACTTCTTCTGGCTCGACACTTTAAATTTGCCTCGGTATGCCGAGTGGAATTGTAACCGACAAACCTTAACAGGCTTGACGCCTGAGCACTTTCGGTTCCTTTAGATATCGATTCAAACTTGAATTTGGCGCTTGAATATGATTGCCTTCGGCTCGGAATGTCTTTTGCAGGTTCAAAGCAAGGTGCCTGTACCGCAATCGACTTATTCTTTAGTCCACTTAGGCGAGCAC